>NW_024412467.1:26649381-26673810 GCF_014898765.1 Herpailurus yagouaroundi | reverse complement strand
GAGAGGGTTTGTCTTATTTTGAAGAATGTCACTCAGCTGCAGTTAGTTCTTGAGGATTAAGATTTGAAAAATTGACAGTAATCCTAGCACCCTCAAGAAGGAGCTGAGGTTTAATGCAGACCGCCAGGTGTGTTTCTCTCTTTTTGTATTCTTTAACATGTTTTTGAGTGTCTGATGTGCTTAGTTTTCAATTGCTTGGCCTTGTGGATTATAAAGAATTGGTAATTCCAAACAAGTCTTATGGAAAACGGTGTAAAAGGGTGGGCTGTCCTCTTGTTTTCCCTTTATTAACATTATATTTATTTACTTATAAATAAATATATTTACTTATTCATTTATTTATAAAAAAACATATTTGTATATTCATTTTCTTATAAATAGGTACATTTATATATTTATAAACATATTTATGTATTCCTTTGTTGAGTTGATTGTTACCTTGAACAAATTTTGTTACTTTTATATCTATTTTACATATCTCTTAACTTTTTATATAGGAAGTTACTTCTTTCCATTAGATTTGATTACATTTAGCAGAAATTTCACTCTTACAACCTTAGTCTCCAGTGAAAACTAAGTGGTTACCAATTTTGACTTGTCTGATACATCAGTATATTTTTTAGGTGGTACACTCATGAATCCATTGAGCATAAGGCATGTTTTTTCAATGGATTTAGACAGTTTTAGTGGTTCTTTTCTTTTTTTTGCCACAAGCAGTCAGAAGTCAACCTCTGTTTCACAAGCAATGTTTCAGCATTCCATTTGATTTGCAAGAGGCCTAAATGTCCTATAAAGTTTTTTCAATTTATTATTTAAGGAAAATATTCAAGTTTTAGGTTACCAAAGACCCTGAAATCTATTTTTAACAATTACCCATGAAAACTATGAGACGGACAAATTTAACCATTACTTTAATTCATCCTTTCGCTAACAAATTGGAACAGAGATAACATGAACTTATTTGACCTTTCGTAAACCTTAATAAAGTTTTATAATTTAAAAGGCATGCCTATCTTAATAATATTTTATCTTTGTCCCCTTGAAAGTTTACCATTGTCAATTTTTTTCCCATGGAACCAGTGAGGAAATTTAAAGTGTAAGATGGGTGTTTTTTTTGCCTTTTGACGGCCTGGGGACGAGGAGTTGGGTCTGAGGCATTGTAGAGCCAGACTTGCAAGTTACACCCCCAGGCTGTGCAGAAAGGGGAGAAGGAAGGAAGGCAGAAAAGGTGAGAAGCCACAAAGAGGCTTGAAGAGAGATAAAGACACAGAGGGCAGAGAAAGAGTTCACCTGGTCCTAAATCCTGTCATTTCAGATAGATGAAAAGATACTGATTTCCCTTTTGTTTTTGTATTATTTCGCTTCGTTTTGTTTTGTTTTGTTTTGTTTTTCACTAGTGGAACTAGGCATTCTATGTCGGGCCTGAGAAGAGAAGGACGTTCCCTGAGACAAAAGATTATGCAGCTACTTGGGAAATTTTCTTAAAATCTCCATCCTGAGGTAGACTAGCCAGAGACAGTTGGCTCTTAATCCAGGAAATGAAGGAGGGAGAAGCCCACATATATAGTTAGACTAAGCAAAGTGTATAGGGAGAAACTGAGAGATTTAGATTCCCCTGCATTAGGGATAGTCTGTGTAAAATACACTACATTATTTTAGCCCACTGCTCTACTGACATTTATTGGAAAGATGGGCTCGCTGCCTTCATTGTGTATACTGCCCTGTGTCAGACAGTTGTTTAACTGACACCAGAATCTATCTATCTATTGAGAGGGGTATAGATATAGATATTTCAATATATCGATATATAGATAGATCCATATATATCCATGTATATATATCTATCCATATATATGTATATATAGGAATATATCCATGTATATATGTCTATATATCTACATATCTGAATATATATATAATGGAATCTGGTCTGGATCACTGAAGCACTCCGAGATCTTGGAAAGAAGGAGGTTTATTTTACACTGGTGGGCCCAGAGGAGATCACTCTCCAGAGATCTGAGCCAAGAGCAAGAGATGGGACAATTTATAGTCTGTTACTTGTGCACCCCTCATTAGTGGTAATTTGGTGCCTGTGGCAAGCAGGGTAGGAAGGAAATCCTGGAAGGGTAGTCTTCTGACTAGGACTGGCATTCCCTTATCAGTCTTGTTGACCATTTTATTACAATTTTTTTTCCCCTAACATTACCCCTTTGATGCCCCTTTAAACAAACCTAGTCTGTATCGGAGGGCATCATCTTCATTTTTTATGGGCTTGTTCCTTTTCTTAGTTCCCTGAGTTTGGTTTTGACTATTCCTGACTGGTTTACAAAATAACAGCATTTTTTCCCCCCAAGGAAGATGCAGGTGTCCCCTTAATCAGCGGTGAGGTGGTCAAGTGCCCATCTGTTCTAGAGGGCAGCTCCTTCCGGGGATCTTATTTGGCTCTGTAAGGACACTAGGGAGTTGGCCTCTCATCAGTCCCACAGAAAAGCCTATGTCTCCTATGCTAGTTCTTTCCCCGTGGCTATTCCTGCCCCTAGTCATAGGGGTAGTAATACAGCTCATTTAGCCTGGGCCTTAGGCTGTACGTTTTTCTAAGCCTCAACTGTTGTCCTAAAAATCAGTTAATCTCTTTTATTTTCTGAAGCTTGAGACACATACATCAGTGTAAACACTTCCCCAAATGGCATTGGCAACCTCCTTACTGGCAGGCAAACTAGCATAACCAAAGAGTAACCTTTTAAATTTCCCAGAGTCTTCCATTCAATATACCCCATACTTACAAATGGGGCCCAGATTAGAGGAAAGCAATACCAACAAAATATCCTATCCATAAGAGGAAAGTGAGTTTGAACAGGAACACCTATTTCCTCAGCTTTCGGGGGCAACCTCTGCCAACCTGATGGCAAGGAGTAACAATCTACTTATTTTATCAGACTGGTGATTCCTCAAGCTTCTGTCATGTGTAGACCAGCCAGCTTTTGGCGTGTGGCTGCAGCAGGGCTGAAGATCCTAAGAATGTAGGATTCTCCAAAAGGTCGTTGAGTGGGTTTTTCAGACTTGGGTCAGTTTTCCTAGTTTGGGGCTCCTCAGAATTGGTCCTCTTGATTCTGGAGTGGTGGACCCATGGAGTGATACCCGTAAAAGGCCCTGTTCACTATCTTTTGAGAGGATCCTTTTTCAGTCTTTGATCTTGACCAAGTCCCCTGGTGAGAAGGGGTGTAGATGTGCAGGCAGCTCCACAGCACCAGTGCAGTCTTCCATCCTGGTCTCCTTAGTGGGTGATGATCGTGCCAGCTTTGGCATGATGGGGCAAGACCTGGCTGTTCAGGAGGGAATCGTCACTGGTTCCCCTGCAGGTTCAGGTAGTGGGGCCCCAGTGAGGTCAGGTTGCTGGCTAAGAGTCTCCTTTGGCTCCTTGATAGCTAAGGCACTGACCACACACTTGGAGACATGCACGGGGCTGGTACAGTCCAGGAGGCCAGGGCCAGGAAAGAGGCACAGGGGCTGGAACCCATAGGTGAAGAGCTCATTGATCAGACCCAGGTAGTTGTGAAGTTCCAGAAAGGTGTCCCACTGTAACCTCACCATGATGATCTGCATCACCTGAACCAAGCTCTTGGGGTACTTGGTGAACATGGCAGAGAAGACCTCCACTGGCAGTTGCAACATGTTGGAGTCTCAGGCCACCTGGGCAGACATAGTGTCCTGGGGGTGCTGGTGACTGGTGATGGCGTCCGAGATGCTTAGGAGGCTTTTGATGCTATCTCCGGGGATCACTTCCTTCAGCACACATTCCTTCCCTTCAGGCCCTGACAGACAGAGCTCCAGGAGCCCGTCCTGCACCACCACATAGATACTGGCGTCCACCTAGCCTGGCCAGAAGATGTAGTCACCGTGACTGAACCACTGGAAGAACATGTGTCAGCAGAGCTCCAGGAAGAGCAGCTTCTCGATGTGGCCCAGCACCTGGACATTCTTGAGCATGTAGAGCATTTCAGAGGGCAGGTGAGAGTTATTCAGGTCACCATCAAATCAGCTTCAAGCACCACGGACGGGGACTCCTTCCGTTGCAGCGCTGGCGCCTCCTTTTGGATGCTCTGTATCTTTACTACCTGGGGCCATCCAGGGCTGGGTTTTTATGCACACATTTTCAGTCTGCATACCAGCAGGAGGATGAATACGGCTGTGACCATTACCTCGACTCCGTGCCCAATCATCATATACAGCACCTCCTTATTAGATGCTCTCTTGGCTGCTTTGTCAGCTAGACGAACCCTTCCTTGTGCTGTAAGGTTGTTTCCATTCTGGTGTCCTTTGCAGTGTAGACCTTCTTTTGGGAGCCAGCCTCGAGGAGATTTCTTCCCTGCTGCGGTAAGGCCCTTTTCTTTGTAGATTGCCCTCTCTTTGTACGTGTACAGTAGCAAAGGGGTACTGGGAGTCGGTTGAATCGCTTGTCCTTGCGAATGGTGAGGGTTCAGATTAAGGCATGTCATTGCATACCCTGCCTTTTGAACGCCGTCTGTGATGAAACTGCTACCATCACTGAACAAGGTGAAGTCTGGGTTCTCTCCAGCCTGATCACGCAGATCTGGGCAGCTTGGGAATACTTAATCAGTCACCTCAGAACTATCATGATCTGGTTTCCCTTCTTAAGAAGGTAAGAAAGTTGCAGGGTTCAGCATCTGCACTGAGTGACCAGTGGATTCTCACAGAGGACGCCCTGGTATTGTGCTAACCGAGAGTTGGAGAGGCATGAGTTTCTTATTCCAAACTGAAACAGTCTGTGGCCAGCTAAAACCTGCGGGCAAGGGGCCCTCAAGGGTGCCCAGTGGTACATCGACCTCATCACCTAGAATCTGAGAACAGCAAACCCCCCACCAACTCTATCAACTCTCTATCTATGTCTATAAACTCTCCTTCTCCCCCAGGATGAGCCCTGTTCTGGCACTGCAGACATTGGCAGTGAAGGGTGAGAGTCCCTGGACCTCTGTGGCCTTCCTTTTTTTTTTTTTTTTTTTTTTTGTGCCCAGGGTTGAGAGCTGCCACCTCTCTCAGGCTGAGACACAGCGAAGTTTTCTTAAATAACACCAAAGCATAAATCCACTCCATCAAGAGTCACCTTAAGGCACAGTCTCAGCCTCCTCCTTGGGGCTTCTGAAGCATACCCAAGCAGGTACTGAGAGAAGACTTCACAGAATGAATTCAACTCTCAGCCCTCCATAACACTGTGCCTGTGGGCAGAGAGGCATCCCACCATTGGCTGTAGCTGGAGATGTAGGAAAATGCAGGAGCAAGGGGCAAGGGCAAAGACAGAAGAAGCTGTACCATCTTTTCTGAAAGTCATTTTAAAAGCGGCAGGCCAAGGGCTGATGCCTGTCCCAAGGCAGCCTTTATCTCTCGGAAGGCAGTTTTGGCCTCTGTCCACCTAGGAGGGGGTTCTCAATCTGGCCCTACCAAGAGAATATAGAGGGGTCTTGCTATTGCTGAGAATCTGGGAATCCAGATTTGGCAGAATCCCGCAGCCCCCAGGAACTCTCAGAGCCCCCTCTTAGTTTGGCGCTAGGGGAGGAAGTTGACCTTCAATTTTTTTTTCCTGCCCTATGCTCTTTTTCCATGAGAACCGATATCCTGAGTCTGGCAGGAGTTGGAGGAAGGCCCTTGTGTCCTCTGTACAATTCTCTTGGGTATTGCTGGCAAAGAGGAGATCCTACACACAATGAAGAAGAGTGCAGCATGTGGCCTCCCTTGGAAAGCTGATCAGGTACCCGGTCACTGCCTCCCCAAAGAGGGCAGGCCTCCCTGTGGGAGGCATATCTAAATCAGTTGCACCCAACACCCTGTGTCTGGTTTGGTCCATTTGAAGACAGACAAGGGTTGGCTCAGTGGGCCAAACAGAGGCAGAAAAAAGGCATCCTTTCAGTCTAGGCAGGTAAACCAGCTGGCAGAGCCTGGTATCAGGCTGAGGTAGGTGTATGGCTTTGAGACCACAGAGTGCAAGACTTGAACTGGTTGGTACCCTCCTCCTGGCTTCCTGACTGGCAAGGGCAGGGCTTTCCAGGGTGATTGGCATTCAACCAGAATGCCTGATTTCTTGGCTACAATGACAGAGGCCCTATTGTGGGCAAGTCTGGGGAGGGGGTTGTCCTCGGCCCGTACCGTGCCAAAGGCAGTCCTGAATTGGAGCGGGCCACTTCATAGGGTACCATGTGGCTCCTGAATTCACATAAAAGTCACAGTTTGGCCCGCTACTTCTATTTTGACTGTGGGCTCATTGGGGCCAAGAAGAAGTGATCCTGGTCCCCCTCAATCTAAATCTATTTCTGCTTTAATATCCTTTCTCCTTGCGGCAGACATACTGTTCCTTTGCTAAGGAGGTTTTGCCTCCCGCTTTTGGAGGCTGGACTTTGCTCATCCTTTTGTTGTGGTTCTCTTTTGCCTCAGGGTCAAGCGGGGTGTAAGCCTGCATAGTTTCTGATAATTGCCAGGGGATTCCCCTTGGGCTGAGAATATTCATGGGCTTCATCGCCCCTGCTCAAATTTCCCCAGAGTAGTACTGGTGGCTGTGGCCTGGCATCTAGAGAACACCTGTGCCTGGCGGAGGGCGCAATCTGGCCATTGGTTCCAGGAGAGAGAGAATCTGCCAAGGCCGGAGGTGGTGGGGAGACCAAAGGTGGCAGAGTATTAGGAACCAGGAGGTTCATATGGTGGGGGCAAGATTAGTTCTTCCTCTGGTTCACCGGTGAGAATTTGGGGAGGTTGGGACCCATACAGGAACTGATCAGGGTAAACTGGGTCTCTGGTGACAACATGCCAGTTGCAGCGGATGGTTGGGACATCCAAGTTTCCTTCTAAGGGCCCTCCTACACCAAATTGGGCCATTCTAACTCACACAGGGTCCTTAACTTACTGGGCGTTATCTTAATTCCACACTGTCCAGAAAACCCCTTCTCAAAATTCTCATAGTTTCAAGAACTGCAGGTTTGCTCTGTCCCAACCCCATAATGTTCCTGTGAGGTGGAGTCACAAAGACAGAGGGATAGGGGTGCTCCCTCTAATGAGGAGACCAGTCAGATGCCCATCTGGCAGTGTCCTGAAGGAACTTAGGTGACGCTTAGCCGCAGCGGTCTCAGCTTTGTGACTTACGATTGGAAACTACTACAATGCCACCATAGACTGTATGCCATTCATCATGAAATCGCAGATGGGCCCACTCATACTCCGTAGGCTTTGGGGTCCTTAAAGAAGCCCGCCCGTGAAGCCACAGAATCGAACTCATCAGGCAAGCCAGACTGAGTCGTACATTCACACTCACATACACACCAGAGGTTATGACCTTCCCTCCCACAATATGTCTACAGATGAGACCACTGAGTTCTCCGGGGAGTGATCAGGTCCCCCTTCCACCACTATAGGGGGGCAACACAGGAAAGACTTGGGTCCCAGGCCTTACTAATAACCGATGTCTGATCCAGATCCTCCATTGCCAAGTCTCCTCGAGTCCGGCAAGAAGAGCGGAGTGGGGCCGGACTAAAGCGAACAAGAAGGAGACTGCCAAAATTCAGGCAGAGTACGCCATCTCCATTGGGATTTCTCGTTCTGTCACCGCCTCGCCGTTTTCCCAAACTGGTGGCAACAATGGGCCAGAGCGGTTGGATGTTATGGAAATGTTATGGAAACTGGTCTGTAACACCTGGCAGAAGAACCAAGCGGCAGGCACTCAGTGGGCCCAGAGGAGATCACTCTCCAGAGATCTGAGCCCAGAGAATCAGCAGAGGGGACAGTTTATAGTCTGTTACTTCCACACCCATTAGTAGTAATTTTGTGCCTGTGGCAAGCAGGGTAGGAAGGGAATCCCAGAAGGGTAGTCTTCTAACAAGGACTGAGATTCCCTTATCAGTCCTGTCAGTCATCTTATAACACATTTTTCCCTAACAATAATGTCCACAAATTCTGAAACAAAAACTGCAGAGTGCCTGTGGACAAACCTATTGCACACTCACCAGCATTGTACAAGATTCCCAGCTTAATAAGAAAGCATATGATTCTGAGACAAGAGCACTGAAACGACTCCAGGGAGACTCTTGTTTCCAAAGAAGAAATATTATTTACTATTGCTATAATAGCCTACTAAGCAACAGGAGCTCAGCGACATGAGGGTCTGTTGTCCTCTGGGACATCGCTCAGAGCCCTCCACTGGATCAGAAGCTGACTGGAAACTCACTTCCAATACTTCTAACTCAGCTGTGTATGGGAGAGTCACATGGTCTCAGTGTGTAAATTGAGACCAAGTTAGAAAATCAGCAATGGGAGGGAATGACTACAGGGTGAGTCTCATCTGTGCATTCAAATGGGCACAGGGGAAAGTGAAGAAAGACACCCCGACATTCCCTTCCTATTGTCCCACACAGGTGAGTTCCACCCCAACCTCTGGCTTTGTGTACCCACAAACATTCTCTCTGGGCACCTTCACAGACCCTCGTTTTGCCGAGGGCCACGTCATTCTGAAACCAAATTGAGAAGGTCCCAATGCAATACTTCTATCACCATCACAAGCACACCACCAAACCCCCAAGCTAAAACAAGAGGATATTTCTTGGAGACACACTGTCCTGGAATTATGTCCATGTAAACCCTCTTTCATCAAAAGGGCACAGGTGTGGCAATTGAGACACACCCTGCCAGAGTTCTTCACCAAATACGAGATTTGGCGAAAGTTGAGAATGAAGAACCCAGTGCAGTCACCTAGCAACCGGGTCATATCCAGAATAAGAAAAGCCTGTGGGATTAGGCCAAGGGAGCCCTCTGAAGGATTACACCTGGAAGCCTGGTCAGCAAGAAGTCTGGTCTTTCTTTAGGATCCAGTGATTTCTGGTTTGGTCTATCCCCGTCACTTTTCCCATCAGTTGAGGGAGGAAGCAGTGTTTGAACTGGAGCTATTGATTTCTGAGTGTTCTTGCCCAGGAATCTGCAACAAGTCCTTGGTTCCCTAATTCCTGGCAAGGACTCTTCCAATGCTGATCCCTTCCCAGTTCATGCTGTCCATGTACAAACTGTATGCTTCTCAGAATGAAGGCAACTCAATCATCCACGTTAGTGAGGCAAGCTGGCTCCCCAACATACTCCATAGCACAGCAGGCCAAGCAACAAGCATCTAGGGACTAAATGCCTGCTTTCTTTTGGTAGAGCAGAGCCTGATAGCTCTCACTGATCACAGGAGCAGAGTGGAAGTTTGTGGCCTTACCAAGTATGTGAGCTGAGTGATGGCTCCATGGATCCCAAGGGAGGAAAACATAAATTTTCAGAAACAGCAAGGGGAAGGACATGGATGCCAGGAGGGACAAAGTTTGACATTTCCTGTGGGTATGGTTATCTACTTGCAAAGAAGATGTCTTGCATTTGCCCTCGGCCCAGAAGGATGCCAGCCAGCTCCCTGTCCCAGTCTCTGGCCCAGCCTACACACCAAACATCCGCTGCTGGGCTCCTTCAAATGCCCTGGGCCTCGGAATGGTCACATGCTTCTGAAACACAGTGAATTAATAAAGAATGATCCCTGTGGAAAAATCTCTTCCCCAGTCACAAGGACTGGACCAGACTCCCAGGTGGAAGGCAGAGGATAGAACTCTTGAGACACTGACTCTGTTGCATTGCAGGAAGAACCTTGTTTCTATAAGAAAGCAAAACTGTGTCCAGGTGGATAAGGAGGACCAGAGTTCTTCAGAGATTGGAATGGGAATTCTATGGAGAAAGGAGTGTCCAGCACCAACTCCTGGCAACCTGGCTGGCTATGGGAAGAGGAAACACCAGAGGACTTAGGCAAAAACCCCGTCTTGAGTCTATCTGGGAGCCCTGTCAGCACCAGGCCTGCCTTTTTACTTCAGAGGAACCTAGAGAACCCTGGGACTTAGTCTGCTTTTGTTGCTTTTCCCATCATTGAATGGAGTGAGCCGTGACAATACTGTACCAGGGAAGTTCCCACCACTGTGGATCTAAATTGTGGAGAGGGGCAATTCTTCACTCTTGTAAAAACATCTTTATGTGCTGACAAGCTTCTGGAGACTACTCTTCCTGTGTGAGCTCTCTGGTTTTCAGAAGGAAAGCACCTCAATCAGGCAGAGCAAGGAGGTTAAACTGACTCCCCTCCCCCACCACTTGCTACAAACAGCCAAGCAACAAGCTCAAGGACAGGAGGGCTATTCTCCTTTGGGATAACTGAAGCTCATGGCTGGTGCTGAGCACAGTCCAAGGGGGAACCTGACGCCCATCACTGGGTATGTGCTGAGTGCCAGCTCCATGGCTCCTAAGGGTGAATAAAGAGTCAGGAACACAGAGAGGGAGAGGGAATGGCTACAGCCAGGACCAAAGGGCATCCAATATTTTCCTCCAATGGGGATGCAATCAATGTGGAAAGGAAATGCTTATCTTCATTTCCCCCAGGCCCAGCAAGGTGGCCAGTTCCCTGTTAATATGTCTGGCACAACCTCCCCTACAAACAGCTCTGAGCTGGACCCCTTCCGATGCCCTAGGACTCTGGAGGTCCATGTAGTTCTGAAACCAAAACACCAGGGCCCCTTTTCCTCCACCTGTCCCACAGTCACAAGGGCTGGTCCACATTGGATGTCTGCAAGCTGGAGATAGTACCCTGAATGTCTGAATTTGTATGGACCCCAAGCCTAACCTTGATGGATGATAAAGCAATGTCAAACTGGATACACGGAGGGCCAGAGTTTTTCATGTTTAGAAAGAACATGACTAGCACAATGTATTCAGAAGCCGTCTTGCTCAGGAATCACAACTTTTTGTGGGTTGTGGCTACAGGAGTGCTGCAAACATTGGAGCCCTGTGAGCAAGAGGCCCACATTCTCCCTTAGGAAATAGAGGGGAACTTTGGCTTGTGGGGTGTTTCTTATCGTATCCTTCATGATGGGCAGCAGAGTCTCTGATATATGAAGAATGTGCTTCCATGTGTGATCAAGAGGTGGGAATGAGGGTTAGGTGCACTATTTTATTCAAAGGCTTTTTATGCACTGATCAGGTCAAAGAACACGTTGCACATGTACAAACGGTTTGTTTAATTGAATGAGGATAGCTCCATCCATTAGGGGCAGGGGTCCATGTGGCTACCCAATCCCACAGTACTGTAGGCTGCCCAGCACCCAGGGTTCAGGGACACGGGGGATAGCTGTCTTCTGGGACATTAGACTCCAAGAGCCCTGCATTGGGTCAGGAAAGTCTTGGAAACTCACCTTCAAACTGGGGACCTCAGTTGGTGTAGGTTCCATGTTTGAACTGAGACCAAGGGAAGAAAGCAGCAATGGGAGAGGAATGACTCCAAGGTGAGTCAAAGCTGTGCATTCAATTGGGCATGCAGAAAACCAAGGAAAGAGACCCAGTGTTCCACTCCCACTTGTCCACAAAGGAGGACGTTTCCACCCCCAACCTCTGGCTTAGGCTATCCACAGCATTCTCCCTAAGCACCTTCACACACCCAGGTTTGGATGAGAACTACATCATTCTGAAACCAAAATGAGAAGGTCCAAATTCAATACCTCTGTCACCATCACAAGCACACAACCAAACCTACAAGTTGAAACAAGAGGATATTACTGGGAGATACTGTCCTGGAAAGTCATAGACTCTGGGTCTAGAGTTCTATCTTGTCTAGCAAGAAAGCAGGATGCAGGATTAAAACGCAAGGGATGGCTAATGTCCAGGAGAAGACAAGAGCCCTCATTAAGGGTCTTTGCTCTGTATTTGTTAGGATCAGAAGGCTTACAAGCATGATGGACGTGCACAAAGAGACAATGAATCTGCAAACATTAACTCATGGGTGTGAGAGAAAGGGGGTTTTGAAGACATACAGTGTTAGGGAGTTCCGGTCAATATAAAACAAAATCCGGGGGCAGGGCAGATGGTTGAGAACTGCATACATGAGGCTCCATGTCTGTTTATCTTAGCTAACCTAAGGGCTAAGACAGATAAACATGCTACCTTGGAGTCAACAGGGCACCTTTCTTTTGCTAATTAGCTCCACCTGGGCACCTCTCCCTTACCGTGGTCTATAGCCCAATTTACCTGTTTACCTAATTTGGTTCTTCCTTCCTGTGAAGACAGCTTTCTGTTTTAGTACTAAATTGGGGGGGGGGGTGTTTCCACCCTGAATACCTAGTCTTGATTACCTCATATACCTTTGTTCTATAGTGGGGCCTTGCTCTGCCCTGTCTATACTGGGGTCTTTGCCCGCCCTCTCTATGCTTATTTACTTAATCTTGTATACCCAAACTTGGTGTGAGCATCCTATAGCGTTGTAATTCTTTATGCCTTGTTAACCCATCAGTGGCAGGCTTAAGGAATTCCTAAGCTTATTCCCCACACCGGAATAGCGTCCATGCAAACCATCTTTCATCAAATAGCTCAGGGGTGGCAATGGGGACACACCCTGCCAGAGTTCTTCACCATACATGATATTTGGAGAAAGTTGAGAATGAAGTACCCAGGGCATTCTCTTATCAACCAGGTTGTACCAGGAGTAAGAAAGGCCTGTGGGTTTAGGCCAAGGGGGCCCTCTGAAAGAATACACCTGGGATCCTGGTCATCAAGAAGCCTCCCTTCTATCATTAGGAGGCAGTGATTTATGGCTTGGTCTATCCCTGCCACTTTTCCCACCAGTTGAGGGAGGCAGAAGTATTTGAGCTACAGCTATTTGAGCTGTAGCTATGTGTCACAAGGACTTGGTTCTCTACTTCCTGGCAAGGGCTCTTCAAATGCTGATGCCCTCCTGGTTCTTACTTCCCATCTGTTAACTGTATGCTTCTCACAATGAAGGAAACTCAATCGTCCATGTCAGTGAGCCAAGCTGGCTCGCCTTCACACTCCACAGCACAGCAGGCTAAGCAACAAACACCCAGGGACTAAAGGCCTTCTTTCCTTTGGCACAGGAAAGCCTGATAGCTCTCACTGAGCACAGGAGCAGAGTGGGAGTTTGTGGCCTACCCAGGGGCAGATCCTACAGGAGTCCCGTGATCTCCCTGGAGGGCTGAGTTGAGGCAACCTGTTAGGGTGTGGGACACACACAGGGTTTAAGAGCAGAGGATGGGTGATTGTGTTTTGCAGGTTGTGCTTTGGGCACCACATACCCTTCGAATCTCCCTTCATGTCTGGAAACCCCATGGTCTGAGTCAGGCTCCCCACATCTTTCTCAGACCTAGGAGGTGATCCCCCTTAGAAGCAGAGCAATGGGTAGGGCTAGGGTTGGCTCCCCGTTTTGTCTTGGGCACAACCACCCACAGTGGCCTGATCTCCCTGGAGGGCTGAAAAGAGGGCCCATGCGTGGGTGTGGGTCAGGTTTAAGGTTGGAAAACAAGAGCCAAACATTTTTGTGGGCCAAGCTTAAGCATGGTCTCAGGATCCCCTCCTACAGCTCCATCCCAGCCATGGAAATGTCATAACAAAAGTTTGGCTTCCATGAGGAGATATTCCCCACTGGTCATTGGTCCCCATCCATTCTTTTTTTCTTTTCTTTCAGTCGTCCATGGTGGACCCACTTAAGGTCAGAACCCTGACTAGGGTTAAGGTCAGGAGGATCCAGGCTCTGAACCCCCAGCAGTGCAGTGGTTTCCCTGGAAGGCTGAGTGGAGTGGAGGGCTCATGGGAGGCTGTGGGTCAGGATTCATCTCTAGGGCCAAGTGTTGCGTCTTTCTGTCTTGTGTATCATCATCCTTGCTTTGAAAATGGCATGGCGATCTTCCAAATTTCACGCTGAATAATCTCTCACCAGTTATGGGCCCCCTATCTGTTCTGTTCTCTGACCTAGGTATTGGGCCCCCACAGGGATCCAGCCTTGTTAGTGTTAGGTTCTGGGAGGTTTCAGGGGCACAAACCACACCAGTTCAGGGATCTCCCTGGAGGGTTGAGTTGAGGGTGCCTGTTCGTGTGAAGGACAGATGACGGGTTTGGTTGCATTGGAGGGCTAGTGGTGTGCTCCAGGCTTAGGCATTGGCCTTGGATCCTGGATGGAAGCTCCTTTTGGGCCCTGGCAGTTCCATGCTCAACTCCAGTGTTCCTCGATGAAGAATGTTGCACCCATCAAGTGCGCCAAGTCTGCTCTTTTTTTTTTTTTCAGACCTGGGAGGTGGGCCCCCTTTGAATAAAGCCATGGCTAGTGTTAGGGTTGGCTCCCTGGCCATGCCGGGGCAACACCACCACCTGTGCTGTGGATCTTTCTGGAGGGCTTAGACTTTGGGTTCAAAGACACCTACGGTGTGGGTCAAGCTTAGGTTTTGCCTCAGGATCCCCCTTGTGCGGGGCTTTGGAAATGGCCTGGTGATGTTCCAAGTTCCATGTTGATTAATTCTGCATTGCTTCTGGACGCCAAATCCGTGGTGTTCTCAGACCCAGGAATTGGATCCCCATAAGGAAAGAGTCTTGTCTAGGGGTAAGGCTCAGACTTTTCAAGAACAGAGCCAACATTAGTCCTGTGATATCCCTAGAAGGTGGAAGTGAGGCCACCCATTGGGGTTGCAGGACAGGCGTATGGTTTTGGTGCAGCAGACAGCCTATTGTTCATTCCAGGTTTCAGATTGGGCACCGTATCCCCTTTGAATCTCACTCCAGGCCCTGAAAATCCCATGTTCCAATTCAGCATAACTTAATATTTCTGCACCCATCAGGTGCCCCACGTCTGTTTTTTTCTCATACCTAAGAGGTGACTTAGAGGCAGAGTCGTGGGTAGGGTTAGGGTTGGCTCCCCAGAAGCATCTTGGGCACAACCACCCACAGGGGCATGATCTCCCTGTAGGGCTGAAACGAGGGCCCATGTGTGGGTGTGGGTCACGTTTAGGGTTGGAAAAAAGGAGCCAAACGTTTGTGTAAGCCAAGCTTAAGCATGGTCTCAGGCTCCCCTCCTATGGCTCCATTCTAGCCGTGGTAATGTCATGATGAAAGTGTGGCTTCCACGTTGAGATATTCCCTGTTGGTCATCGGCCCACCACAACACGTTCTCTTTTTCAGATGTCCATGTTGGGCCCCCTTAGGGCCAGAGCTCTGGCTAGGGTTAGGTTTAGGTCCTAGGAGTCTCAAGGCTCTGAAATCCCTCAGTGCAGGACTGAATGGAGGGCGCATGGGAACCTATGGGTCAGGTTTCATCTCTGGTATCAAGGGTCTGCCTAGGGTGTGTGCCAGGCAGAGGTCGGCCTCATTTCCTCCTTGTGCAGCACCATCCTTTCTTTGGAAACGGCATGGTGATCTTCCAAATTCCACACTGAACAGTCCCACACGGGTTATGTGCCCCTCTCTGTTCTGTTCTCAGATACAGGTATTGGGCCCCCAGAGGGGTTGAGCCTTGAATAGGGTTAGGATTAGGTCCTGGGAGGTTTCAACAAGAATATTGGAGTTACCAATTGTGCCAGTACTCTCAGGCAGAACCCATAGGTTTTTGACCAGGAAGTACAGTGAAGACCCACCTGCAGTGTGAGCCTGAAATCCCGGATCCAGGTTTGTTAAAACAACTTTTTAGTGGCCTCTGGGCTGCAGCCTGTGATCAATGCTGTTGGCCATCATTATAGAACTGAATACCTGCAAATTTCACAAGGAGCTCTTGTTCCATGAGGCACTATGGGCTAATAATATACCCTCTATTTCCTCAGCTGTCCTATTCATTCTTCTGTCCCTGCCTGTAACCAACAACAGACAAGGTCTTGGCTTTTGCCATTACTTGTCCTAATGTATCTAGAGGGTTTAAGGTCTGAACTCGGGGTATCTGGATAAGATCAATAAAAATATCTCCTTTGGAATACATTGGTCTTCTAACCCAAAAATAATTTCTTTGTTTCCACAAGCAAAATGGTCCCACCGTTGCTCATGGTGGCAATGACTAAAGAGTTGTGTAGGATGTGTTGCCTGGGAGAACAAAGCGACCCTCTTTTCAGCTCCCTCTTGTCCCATGTACAATCTGGGAATTTAAGAATTCTTGAGCTCTGAAATCTTAGAGATACTGAGTTTCTCTCTTTATCTTGAGTTAGAGATTTCCTGAGCTCCTGAGCTCCCAGGAGCCACACAGTGCCTCCAAAATGAGTAGATCTGAATACACTGCTTACCAAGGAAGATACTCAAATGACTATTACACATGTGAAAAGACGTCCAACATAATATGGCATTGGGGTATTACAAATTAAGCAATGTGCTACGAGTGGAATTACGGTAGCATGGCTAAAATTCAACACGGCGATAACCACTAAATGATGCCCTGGATATAGGACAGCAGGAGCTTTCATTCATTGCTACATGGAATGCAAAATGCCCCAGGCACTTTGGAACTATCTTGACCGTTTCTTACAAAGACACAAAAACTTTAATATAAAACAGTACAG
The DNA here is from genome assembly GCF_014898765.1 of Herpailurus yagouaroundi. Lineage (NCBI taxonomy): Eukaryota > Metazoa > Chordata > Mammalia > Carnivora > Felidae > Herpailurus > Herpailurus yagouaroundi. Next base: position 26,657,443 of record NW_024412467.1, on the reverse strand, counting down.
AATTCACACTCTTAGGTATTTCCCCAAATGAGTGACTTGTGTCCACAAAATAATCTTAAAAAAAATGTTTATTAAAGATGTATTCATGACTGCCTAAAAATTTTAAAGCAACAATTGTCCTTCAAAGCTGAATGGGTAAACAAATTCTGCTAGGTCCATACAGACTATGACTCAGTGATGAATGGGCAGGTGTTAAGAGTCCACAAAAAGAGAGAGGAAATTTCTATGTACACTTATAAGTGAAAGAAGCAATCCTAAAGAGACTGGAACTGTGAGCAGTGGGGAATGGGGGAGCAAGAGCCCTGGGCACCAGGTCCAAACCTGGTCGACATGTCTATCGAATTGAACAGAGGACTCTGTGCTTCCCAATTTGTCAGCTGGGAGTTCCTGTCTCTCTGCTTCTTGCAGGTGTTCCTCAGCCATCCTTTGGGTGAAGGTCTTCCCAGTACAGCACTGCCTTCACACAGCTGGAACCCAGGCCTAGAGAGAAAGAGGGGTCTGCGCAGCCTCCTTATGCCTACTCCTTGAACAGCACATACAAGCTCTTCAAAGAAGTAAAACTGTCTCTTAATCTGTGACATCTGACCAGACGCATACCTGGGTCATTCAGATTTAATTAGAATGTTCTTGAGGGTCTCTTGGGTGGCTCATTTGGTTAGGAGTCCCACTTTGGCTCAGGTCATGATCTCAGGGTTTGTGAGTTCAATCCCCGTGTCAGAGTCTGTGCTGACAGCTGAGAGCCTGGACTGCTTCTGATTCTGTGTCTCCCTCTTTCTCTCTCTGCCCCTCCCCAACTCGTGCTCTCTCTTTCTCTTCAAAATAAATGAAAATTAGAAAAAATAAAATGTCCTTGAACTAAGTACTTATGAACATATGTTCATGTCCCATGGACCAGAGCCCCTCTGGCAATGAGCCTACAATAATGTAGCACATGTGTCAGAATCAATGTATAGATATTCCCACCTTTCAGAAGTTCTCATTATGCCTCTTTTGCTTTTATGGAAGACCTACATCAGTACGCTTTTTGCTTCTGAATTATATTCAAAAAGACTTTTCAGTTTGAGAAAAAATCATCACAGGTATAGCAAAAATAATATTCAATATTTCTTTTGTAGGGGAGGACAGACTTGGGAGACAGAGTCCCTGAGGATTGTGCTTCTTTGCTAGGGTTACCGTAACAATACCACACAGTGGGTGGCTATATCAAAAAAAGTGTTTATTTTCTCACAGTTCTGCAGTCCGTGTTCAAGGTGTTGCCTGGTTTGATTTCTCCTGAAGTCTCTCACCAATTGTGCGCCAATTGTGGTGCTCTTCCTGGGTCATCACATGGCATTTTCTCTGTCTTCTGTTGTCTCTATCAGTTCTTTTAAAGAAACCAGCCCTTTTTATTTGGACACCACCCTTTTGACCTCATTTACCTATAATTACAACCTTCAATGCCTTATCTCCAAATAATCACAATATGGGTTAAAATTTGCACATACAAGATTCTGAGGGAACACTATTTACTCATTCATTCATTCATTCATTCATTTGCTTTAATATCTATTTATTTATTTTGAGTTAGAAAGAAAAATTAGGAGAGGCAGAGAGGGAAGGAGAGAGAGAATCCTAAGCAGACTCCACGCTGTCATCTCAGAGGCTGAGTTGGGGCTCCATCCCACAGAACGTGTTACCATGACCTGAGTGAGATCACAGTCTGCTCTCCTGCCTATGGTTCCACCATAATTCAGCCCCTCAGGGACACAAAGCCAACCATTAAAAGTTACGACAGAACTCTCCTGATTTTCTTTGACCTTGGTCTCTCCATGTCCGTGTCCTTCTGGAATGTCCTTTCTCTCCCCATGAATGTCATGTTATGTCTTCATGCCTAGGTCTTAGCTGCCCAAATTTATCTCCCCTTATTTTCTCCTCCCCTTATGATGGATAGATTCCTGATCCAAAGCAATCATCTGTTGCCAAAACAATGTGTTTTGGGGGGTGGGTTTCAAGAAAAACACTGGGTCAGCAAAGAAGAGTTTACTTCGTAGAAATAACTGCAGGACCTAAGAACAGGAATTTTGAGCTTAAAGACTTCAGATGCTGACAGAGCAATGTGACTAGTTTCAGTTGAAAAATTCTCTGGGATATTTCAGTAAATAATGTCCAAAAGTGTCAGACTGTAATTTTTTTTAATTTACACACATGACACTTATACAAATAGAGCATGAACATGGGTTGCAAAATTCCTTCAGCTTCTATGTTACTGAGGATTTCAAGAAAACATTAAAGGATTTTTTAAAGTCTTAGAAACATAGTCCTTATATTCTACCAAGATAGATCTAAAGAAGGCTACTTCCTGCATTGGAGATGAGCTGTTTCATGTTCTTAAAGGGTAATAATAAAAGTAGGAACTTTGGATTCATCTTGCCAGTGACAAAAATCATTTCTCTGATTTCATTAACAGGAAACATCCTCAGGAGGCCATATGGATATCAGATTGCCTCATCTTACACTTCCCATCACATCTTCCTTAAAGATGAATCTATTCTCCCTCTGTCCATGTGCTCTCTGACTCCGGGAGTCTCCATAGATCACACTGAACCACCAGGCAAGCAAATCAACCTGACAAACCAAAATCCATCTTCGTAATATCCTCAGACCCTTCTCCTGCATGAGTCTCCTGTTTCTGAATGCTCCTTCCCTTGTTCCTGTGGGTGTGTCTTCTTCCCCTGGGCCAAGTTGTTCATCTTCATCACCCCCCTTCATACCCACTTCATGAACTGTCTACATAATCACCTAAATCTAAGGAATATTTGAGTTATGCCCTAGTTCCCCAGTTTTTCTTTTTTGTGAGATTTCATTCTCTGTGATCTCAGCTACCTCCATTCCCCTGACCCATGGGTTCGTCAGTGTGCTCTCTGTTCTCCCTGCTTCCAGGGATGAAGGTGAGGAAGAAAATGACCCCTGTAGGATTCCACCATCATGCTATTTCTTGAAGGGCAGCTCTATGAGGAAGGGGTGAGTTGTCTGGTGTAATTACCAACCACCACACCTAGAAGTAGGCTGGTCCCCAATGCATACTTAAGATTGCAGATATGCCCTTTACCACCCAGCCCACATGGCACTGGGCTACGTGCTTTCACTCGTATGTGAAATATAAGAAGCAAAATATAAAGATGATCATAGAGGAAAAAAAGAGTGGAAAACCAAGAAGCATACTCTTAACTGTATAGGACATGATGGAATCTGAGGGGAGATTGGTGTGGAATGGGTTTCACAGTGGATGGCGAATAGAGAGTGCTCTTTGTGAAGTTCACTAGGCAGTTGTAAGGAAGGGTGAAGTTACTGTTATTCTACACCTGAAACAAATATTACACTGTATGTTAACTAGCTGGAATTTAAATAAATTCTTTAAAAAGTATTCTATATTAACCACAGGGAAAGGACCCGTGCTGAAGTGCATAAAGCATCATTTTGGGAGTGCTTCAAGTGACACTCTTGTACCTCATAGACATGTAGAGTAACAATTTACCCACAACCTCCAACCTCCCTGTGTAAACACTAATGCTTTACTGCTGAAAAGTACATTTTTCTCTAAGAGGGTTTTAAAAACTTCTTGGGAATAGGCAGTCAAGAATTATTCTTAAACCCTTGTGTAGAAGCACTAGAAAATGACCTAGCTTTAAGTGCCTAAAAGTACTCTGTGATAATGCATTATTTATGTAGCTTCAAGTGTATATCTAGTAGAAACTTTTGTTTAAACCCTCTATATTCACATGAGGGGTTTTCCAGGTTCTTAACTCCAATAAAAATGATTTCCTTAAAGCATTTGTAAATTAGCTTCTTAAAAACATCCAGTAAGAAGTGTGCTCACATCCATCTCTATAATGCCCATATCCTGAACTGCCTGAAACAGCTGTGTTCTAAATGAGTTTTTCAAAAACCTTTTAAATACATATAATTACAGGTGTTTCTAAACGTGTTTGTATACATGCTATGGACTGGACTTATATTTCACTGCCTAACTACAATGTGCTTAATACATCTTTCATTTGGCTTTTCACGTGCATCTAGTTGGGTATTTTGTTTAAAATCTCCTTATTACCGAACCAGACCAACACTAAACAATCCTACACACCTAGAAAATTGATTGGAGGATTAACACAAAAATCTGCAAAACCTGAACCACAGAATTCAGCAGGTACATGGCGCAGAGAGCTGAACTTGGTGAGCGAGTAGCCGTGAAAGGTACGGAACCATGTTTCCGGGAGGAGAGAGACGGGGGGGGGGGAGAATATGGGAAAGGCACCCCTCTCCAAAAGCATTTGGAAACAAAGCGGAAAATTGGAAAGAGTCACAGGGACTAAACTAAAAAGGGAGAAAGGAGAAAGGAGATGGTGTAAATTCATTAAGACTGTAAAAAAGGGGGGCACAAAGGCTGCAACTCTGCAGCTTGATACTTGGCGGTGCTCTGGTGGGAAGGAAAAATCCCCAGGAGCAGAGTGGGGTTTAAACGTGAGGTTCTCGGGCCATATGGGGAAAAGCGGTTCCACTGCTGGAAGGACATTTGGTACAGACTGCTGAATCCGCCTGGTCCCAGCAGACCCTGGGAGGTGGAAATATTTGCCCGTGTTGGGGCAAGGTCGTTAAGGGTGAAGACTGGTGCCCGATGTGTGTTGTGCTTTTCCATAATACCCGAAACACTGCTGCTACACTGTCTCGTGAAATTTTTCTGGAGCAGGCTGGCACCTGGCTGCAGTCTTAGGGCACCGGCAGCAAGTCTCACTTCCAAATACCTTTCCATCAGCCAGGAGCACATCACTGTGACAGCTTTATCACTGTGGCCCCTATGGACCAATTCATGGGCATGACACACACCCAGAGACAATTCATTCCCTCTGATGTTGAAGAATATGGGCTCGCTTTTTTGCAGTCAGGGCTTTCACTGGGAACTTACAGATAGCACCATTTGCCAAAGCCCACAGGTGTTTCTCGTTCCTGAGTCATCATTCAGCGAGCTGGGGAAGATGGTGCTAGTCGTGTCTCTCTCCACATGATCTCATTCTTATTGCTGATCCCGGACTCTGACCCTCCCTCTAGCCACTGTCACCCCTTCACTCTATTTTCACTCTGAACCTTCCCATGGCTCCATTCCATGGGAGTGTTTTAGAGTATACCCTGGGTCCTCAACTGGGGATTCTGGTCTATTCCCTGTGTCTGTGACATATGTTTGGCCAAAGAGCCCCTGGCTCTTCAGTTGGAGAGGTTTCCCTGTACGATGTTTCATTTCTGCATGAATCAGTACTCAGTTTTTGGTCCAAGTAAGCCAGAATTTTTGTGTTTGTTTTTGTTCTGCCACAGGGAAAGATCCTCAGATCTTCTCATGTTTTCAAGTACTTTGAAAAGACAAGAACAGCTGTAAAGTGGGAAGTCATTACAATATGTGAATGATGCTCAGGGCAACATCTTTTTCCTTTAAACCAGTGCTATTTTCATGATCTGTTAACAAGCAAGGCAACCCTGCTCTGGTACCTCCCTCTGCATTTCTTCCAAGCATATCGCACACTGGCCAGCCCTTGTACTCAGTTCATCTTCAGTAAAGGTTATTCCTGGATTTTTTCAAAGCATCACACCAGGAATATGCCTTTCACGTGAGGTTATACATATGGCAGCACATTATATCCAAAAAATGTGGGATGGGACAATTGGGCTGGTAAGAAAGCAAAGACCAGGTGATGCTTTCATGGGTTCCACAGTATCTGCCAGTCCCTGCCTTCTGCCACTGTCCTTGGGGGCTCTTGTAAAACATCCTGCCAGCCAGAACTGTCACCTTTGCTACTGCTGACTATGCAGAACGACCGAGCTGCACAGGTCAATGCCATGGGTGTCAATCCATGACCGCAGGGTGGCTTTGCTGGGCCGTGGAGACAGCTATGGCACTGCCTACACCACAGCGCTGTTCAGGCCTTGGTCCCTGACCCAGAAACCTGTTTGTTGCCATGCCCTGCACCCAGCACTGATGCCTATGATCCTGCTGGCTCCTCTACCCCAGCTGAAAGCTAAATTCAAGTCTGAGGAAGTACAAGTTCTGCCACTAGCAGTGCCTGGGCATCCTTGCTTGGTGCTCACCTGCCATAGACACAGGCTTGGGTGAAATTTTGGGAACGTGCTGACAGACAACTTCATGGCTCTTAAGTCTAAACAGAGACATATTTAGACCTAGAGCCAAAGGAAGGGAATGGCCATAAAGAGGGCCAAAGGTCAATAACTCCAATGACAATGGGACCTGGAAGAGGGTTATGCCACTTCTTATCCCCTCAGGTAAGAAAGTAGGCCATCTACTTTCTCAGCCCTCTGGCCCATTCAAAGTGCAAACACTCTTTTCTGTGCCATTACAGAGGCCTAGGACTGTGAATACCTCCATGGTTTTGGCATCAACCTCCCAGGGGCCCTGTGGTCAAACCTATCACACAGTCACAAGTACTAGACTAAGATCCTCAGCAGAATGCTGGGGATATTCCCCACTGAGAGACTACATGCAATGGACCCCAGAGAGGACCTAGTTTGGAATTAGAGCAAAAGGGTGGAACTGGATCCACGGAGGGCCAGGTCCTTCATTAGGGATGAGATGGAATGATGTGGAGAATGAAATGACTAGTACCATGTTCTAGCATGCTGACTTAGGAAGAAGCGACACCTGTGGGCTTTGGTGAAGGGAGCCTTCTACAGGCTACACTTGGGAGCCCTGACAGCAAGGAGGCTGCATTCTTCCCTCAGAAAGAGAGAGAAAGCCCTGACTTTTGGTGTATTTCTTGCCCTTTCAACTAGTAGACAGGGGCTGCAGAGATTCAGCTGTGCCTGATGGACAAATGGTTAGAACCTAGCCTGGTGCAATATTCCTTTATAAGTCTCTGAATCCTAACCAGGACATGGAGCATGTAGCAAATGCATGAACCATCTACTCTCCAAAATAAAGGCACCTCTTTTAGCCAGGGGAGGAAGGCCAGCTAGCTGCCCATCTTTGCAATTATTCAAGCTGACAATGCAAAAAGCCCCCAGGGACAGAGAGGCCCGCTTTCCTCTGGGATATCAGATACTGAGAGCTGTTCTTTGGCTCAGGAACTGACTTGGCACTCCACAGCAATGTTTGCACCCGGGCTGTGTACATGACACAGCCCCATGCATCCTGGAATCTTCTACTTTAAACAGAGGACATTCTTCTGAGCCTATTGCTTTAAATGGTTCCCAGGTAGTGCCTAGTATGAACAAAGAGCAATAAAATGTAAATAGAGACCTGGAGGACTAAAGTGCTTCCTTAAAGAATAGAATGGGTTAAAGTTAGAAATAAGTGCTTACTCCTATCTCCTGTCAGTCTGTCTGTAAGGTGTGTAAAGAACCACATGAGGACTGGTTGCAAAGGAAACATCCATTGGTTACACCTGACAGTGAAATACTGCAGGAGCTGTGTATTCTTCCTTCAGAGAGAGGAGGAAAAGGGCTTTGGGCATTTTTCTTGTCCTTCCCATTAGGGAATAAATGCAGTATTGATTCAGAGGCAGGGGGTTCCTGCTTCTAGCTGGTGATCAAGTGTTTCGAACCTGGACTTGATACAATAGTTCTTGAAAACGCCATCTTTATGCTGACCAGGTCCTGAGGCCTGGTGTGCATATGGGAGCCATGTGTGACACAGAATGAAGGCATCTCAACACTTCACTGCACAAGCTAAAGCTGGCCAAGTTCCAATCACTCAGGGACAAGAAGCCATCCTTCATTTGATATAAAGGTAAAGTTTGCTCTCACAGAGCACAGGACCAGAGTGGAAGTTTACTACGAGTCTTTGAGCTCTGCTTGTGGGAGTGAAAGCCCACTCATCCCTCAATGGGATCCAAGACTTAGAAAATGATAAACTGGTGGGAATGGCTACAAGGGAAGCCAAGGCTCTATATTACACATGGGCATTGGATTATGATGCTGGCCATATCTATCTTCCTTAGTTTCTCCAAACTGTATATGTATGGCCAGTCCCTCTTTAAATCTCTGGGAACAACACCTACACGCATCCATACATACACAACTTGGC
>NW_024412467.1:26582412-26649371 GCF_014898765.1 Herpailurus yagouaroundi | reverse complement strand
GTTTAAAGTGTAAGATATTGCTCTGGGACACAGATTCTGAATGGACTCCAGCGATATCCCCCCCGGGGGGGGGGGGGAAGAGCAAAAGGCTGGAAATAAAGACACAGGGGGCCAAAGTGCTTCATTACAAATAAGAGCGTGAAGAAGCTAAGGAAGTGCCTAGCACAGTCTCCTGAGAGGCTGTTCACTGTAGTAAGAAACACCTGTGGGCCTGGGCGAAGGGACCGTCCATTGCTTACTCCTGAGTGCCCAGTTGGCATGAGTCTTGCACTTTTCTTTCAGAAAGAGAAGGAAGGTTTCTGACCTGGTATCATTTTTATGACCAACCTCTAAGGGCAAAGAGCAGTGATTCAGTGAAAGCCGGTCCATGTACCGATTTGTGCTTTAGGGTTTGTAACCAAGTCACGGTGCATTATTCCCTGTATGGGCTTTATTGGGTGGAATAGTCCTGCAGTCTAGTGTGCATGCCTGAATCATGTGCCTTAGGGTATAAAGATATTTTATTCAGCCAGGGGATGGAAGCAAGCTGGCTAGCAATCACAGAGATTAATTACTAGGGCCAGTCAAGCAACAAAGGCTCATGGACAGGACGGTCATTTTTCTCTGGGGTAAAAGTACCTGATTGTTCTCTCTTAGTATGGGCTCAGAGTGGTAAGTCATCAAAAATCCTGGAAGTTGGCTGTGTGGCTGACAGACCCACTCTTCCTGGTTGTGACCAATGAATTCATTACAAAAAACGAATATTGACAGTGCTGTTGGAAGGCAAAGGCTCTATATGACAGACGAGATTAGGACAAAGCTGGGAGTCAAATGTCTAACATAGTTTCCCCTTCAACCAGAAGTATGGCCGGCTCCATCCCCAAAGCTGGCATTGCCTCCACATGGAGACACTTCTGGGAACCCTCAATACCCTGTACCTCCCATTGTCAACATAGTTCTGAAAGGTAAATAGTGAGAGGTCTTGTGTCTTAACCTATGACAGAGACTTAAGGATTTGGACAAATCCCCCAACTTAAAGGAAAGATTAGTTCTCTGACACCCTGGCTCTGAATGGCACCCAGGGAGACACCACTTTATAAAAAGAAAAATCACTGTTTTGAACTGGAACTGAGGAAAGCCAAATTGCTTCATTATAGATGAGAATGGGACAAAGATTAGAATGAAGTGTCAGCAGAATTTCCTGGCAAGGTTCTGTCTAAGAAGTAAGAAACACCTGTGGCCAGAAAAAGGAAACATCTACAGGGAAACTTCCTGAAAGCCCAGTTTGCATTAGGTCTGCATATTTCCTTCTGAAGGGGAGGGAAATCTTCTGACCTTGGCTCTTTTTCCTGCCCTGCCCATCAAAGGATAGAGGCATTAAGGAATTAAGGGGTTCAAGCTCCAGGCGGCTGCTCGTTTGGGACCTTGGTTCCTGTGGCCCATTAGGTTTTGAATGGCCACTTTCTAGTCCATTCTAGGTCCTGAACATACTTCACATGCATGGATTATGTGCCCTTCAGCCTCCTAGGCCACTGTCTCATGAAATTTTTCTGGGGCAGGCTGGCACCTGGCTGCAGTCTTTGGGCACCGGCAAAAAGGTCCAGAGGGCATTCCTGGGTGCAGCTGATATTTGGCCACTTCTGGCTGAGACCCTCCCACAGAGCGGCAGAACGGGTCAAAGCTACAGTCATTTAGAATTAAGGGGCCAGGGAAAACATCTTCATCTGAGACAAACCTTAGGAGGGGCGCCTGGGTGGTGCAGTCGGTTAAGCGTCCGACTTCAGCCAGGTCACGTTCTCGCGGTCCGTGAGTTCGAGCCCCGCGTCAGGCTCTGGGCTGTGGGCTCAGAGCCTGGAGCCTGTTTCCGATTCTGTGTCTCCCTCTCTCTCTGCCCCTCCCCCGTTCATGCTCTGTCTCTGTCCCAAAAATAAATATAAGTTGAGACAAACCTTAGGAAACAGATACTGCCTGGTGTCTGGTCAAAGAGTGAAAAATCGGGCAGTGGACAAAAGCTGAAGAGAGAGGACAGAGAGGACAGGTGAGCAATACTGATCCAGGAGATCAGACTGTGTAGGTGGGTATCACCATTTTCACTCTTCTTGTGCATGCACATATGCACCTATGAGCTGAGCCTTGCAACAATCCACCCCAATAAGCTAGCAGTGCCATCTAGTGGAGAGCGGAGCTGTTACACTGAGCCCCACACAGCGGGACCAACTTGGCTCTTCCAGAATACAAGCCTCAACACCAGCTTAATTTATGGACAATAAAGAGCTACATAGACTGACATCTAGGGGAAAATAAAGCAATTTCAGTCTTATTTCAACTGCTGGCATGTTCCTATATTAAATTTTTTTCATTTTTTCTTTTTCCTTTTTCTTTTACAATTTTTTTTCTTGAATATAGAAAGAGAAAAAATTATTTTTATTTTCAATTTTTATTAAAAATAACTTTAATTTTTATTACTCTAATTTTTAGTTTTGTGTACATTTTTTCAAATTCTACCTTACTTCCATTATTTTATTTTAGTCTACTTCAAATTTCAAATTTCAAATTTCCTTTTCAAATTTTCATTTTCCTGTTTTTCTTTCTTTGTCTTTTTTCTTTTTCATTTTTCTTTTCCTTGAATGCAGAAAGAGAAGAATTCATTTTTACTTTCAATTTCTTTTTAAAATATTTTTATTTGGGGCACCTGTGTGGCTCAGTCGGTTAAGCGTCCGACCTCAGCTCATGTCACAATCTCGTGGTCCATGAGTTTGAGCCCCGCGTAGGGCTCTGGGCTGATGGCTCAGAGCCTGGAGCCTCTTTCTGATTCTATGTCTCCCTTTCTGCCCCTTCCCCGTTCATGCTCTGTATCTCTCTGTCCCCAAAATAAATAAACGTTAAAAAAATTTTTTTAATTAAAAAATTTAAAATTTTTTAATTTAATTTTATTATATACTTTTTACTTTTATGTAAATTTTTTCAAATTCTATCTTACTTCCATCATTTTATTGTAGTCTACTACAATATATTCACTTTTTCAAATTTGCAAATGATTTTTTTCTTTTTTATGTTTTTTCTCTTTTTCATTTCTTTTCTTTTTTCTTAAATACAGAAAATGAAAAATTCATATTTATTTTAATTTTTATTAAAATATTTTTCTTTAATTTTTTTCTACTATATTCTTTATTTTGTATATATTTTTTCAAATTCTATTTTACCCCATAATCTCATTTTAGTCTACTTCAGTGTATTCATTTTTTCAAATTGTCAAATGATTTCCTTTTTATCTCCCCTCCCTTGTTTTTTCTCTCTAACCTGTGAAACCGCTTTCAACACCCATACCAAAACACACCTAGGACCTAGCAAAATCTATTCGATTTTTGTGTGTGTGTTTTTAATTTTTAATTTTAATTTTAATTTTTTTATTTCACTTTTCTACATTAATTCCTTTTCTCCCTTCAAAATGGTAGAACAAAGGAATCCACCCTAAAAGAAAAAGCACAAAGAAACAAGAGCCAGGGATTTAACCAGCACAGATAAAAGCAAGATGTCTGAACCAGAATTTAGAATCACGATAATAAAAATACTAGATGGAGTCGAAAATAAATTAGAATCCTTTTCTGCAGAAATAACAGAAGTAAAAAATAGCCAGAATAAAATAAAAAATGCTGTGAACCAGCTATACAGAGGAAAAACTTATAGAGAATAATGAAGCAGAAAAAAGAGGGAGATGAAGGCAAAATAGAATGACTTAAGAATTAGAGAAAAATCAGTCACTCCTTAAAAAGGAACAATATCAGAATCATAGGGGTTCCAGAAGAGGAAGAGAGATAAATAGGGGTAGAAGTGTTATGTGAGCAAATTCTTGTGAAAAACTTTCCTAACCTGGGGAAAGAGGCAGACATCAAAATCCAGGAAGCACAGATGACCAAAAAGCGACCATCAAGGCATATAGTCAAATTCACAAAATACTCAGGCAAGGAGAGAATCATGAAAGAACCAAGGGAAAAATGTCCCTAACCTACAAGGGAAGACAGATAAGGTTTGCAGACCTATCCACAGAAACTTGGCAGGCCAGAAAGGAGTGGCAGGATATATTCAGTGTGCTGAATCAGAAAAAGTATGCAGCCAAGAATTCTTTATCCAGCAAGGCTGTCATTCAAAAGAGAAAGAGATAAAATTTCCCAGACAAACAAAAATTAAAGGAGTTTGTGACCACTAATACAGCCCTGCAAGAAATTTTAAGTGGGACTCTCTGAGGGGAGAAAAAATGAATATATATACCAAAAGCAATGAAAGATTAGAAAAGACCAGAGAACATCACCAGAAACTCCAATTCTACAAGCATCAAAATGGCAATAAATTCCTATCTTTCAGTACTCACTCTAAACATCAATGGGCTCAATGCTCCAATCAAATGGCATAGGGTAACACAATGGATAAGAAAACAAGACCCATCTATATGCTGTTTACAAGAGACCCACTTTAGACCTAAAGACCTGTACAGATTGAAAATAAGGGATGGAGAACCATCTATCATGCTAATTGTCAACAAAAGAAAGCCAGAGTAGCCATACTTGTATCATACAATTTAGACTTTAAAATAAAGACTGTATCAAGAGATGCAGAAAGGCATTATATCATAATCAAGAGGTCTAGGGGCGCCTGGGTGGCGCAGTCGGTTAAGCGTCCGACTTCAGCCAGGTCACGATCTCTCGGTCCGTGAGTTCGAGCCCCGCATCAGGCTCTGGGCTGATGGCTCAGAGCCTGGAGCCTGTTTCCGATTCTGTGTCTCCCTCTCTCTCTGCTCCTCCCCCGTTCATGCTCTGTCTCTCTCTGTCCCAAAAATAAATAAACGTTGAAAAAAAAAATTAAAAAAAAAAAAAAGAGGTCTATAAACCAAGAAGACCTAACAATTGTAAACATGCGCTAAATGTGAAAGCAACCAAATATATAAACCAGTTAATCACAAACATAAAGAAACTCATCTATAGTAACACCATAATAGTAGGAGACTTCAAGACCCCACTCACAGCAATGGACAGATCATCTAATCAAAAATCAACAAGGAAACAATGGCTTTGAATGACAAACTTGACCAGATGGACTTAACAGATATATTCAGAACATTTCATCCTAAAGCAGCAGAATACACATTCTTCTCCAGTGCACATGGAACGTTCTCCAGAATAGACCATATACTAGGACACATATCAGCCCTAAGTACAAAAAGATTGAGACCATACCGTGCATATTTTCAGACCACAATGCTATGAAACTTAAAATCAACTTCAAGAAAAAATTTGGAAATGTACCAAATACTTGGAGACTGAAGAACATCCTACTAAAGGATGAATGGGTTAACCAAGCAGTTAAAAAGGACATTAAAAAAGCATATGGGAGTCAATGAAAATGATAACACCACAACCCAAAACATCTGGGATGCAGCAGAGGTGGTCATAAGGGGAAAGTGTATAGCAATCCAGGCCTTCCTAAAGAAGGAAGAAATATCTCAGATACACAACCTAACTTTGTGCCTTAAGGAGCTGGAAAAAGAACAGCAAATAAACCCCAAAACCAGCAGAAGAAAGGAAATAATAAGGATTAGAGCAGAAATTAATGCTATCAAAACAAAAAAACAAAAACAAAAAAATGATAAACCACTAACCAGTTTGATCAAGAAGAAAAAGGAAAAGACCCAAATAAATAAAATCAAGAATGAAAGAAGAGAGATCACAATCAACACAACAGAAATAAAAACAATAATGAGACTATTATGAGCAATTATTTGCCAATAAAATGGGCAATCTGGAAGAAATGGACAAATTCCTAGAAATATATACACCACCAAAACTGAAACGAAGAAATAGAAACTTTGAACAGACCCATAACCAGTAAGGAAATCGATTGTTAATAAAAAACCCATGAAAAAACAAGAGTCCAGGGCCAGATGGCTTTCCAGGGGAATTCTACCAAATCTTTAAGGAAGAATTAATACCTAGTCTCTTGAAACTGATCCAAAAAAATAGAAATGGAAGGAAAACTTCCAAAATTTTTCTATGAAGCCCGCATTACCTTGATTCCAAAACCAGAGACCCCACTAAAAAGAACTATAGACCAATTTCGCTGATGGACATGGATGCAAAAATCCTCAACAAAGTAGAAGTGACTGGATCAAACAATACATTAAAAAAATTATTCGCCACGACCAAGTGGGATTTATACCTGGCATTCAGGGCTGGTTCAATAGTCACAAAGCAATTAACGTGATTCATCACATCAATAAAAAAAGAAAAGAATCATATGATCCTCTCAATAGATGCAGAAAAAGCATTTGACAAAATACAGCATCCGTTCTTGATAAAAACCCTCAAGAAAGTAGGAATAGAAGGAGCATACCTCAAGATCATAATAGAAGACCCGACGCTAATATCATCCTCAATGGGGAAAACCTGTGAGCTTTCCCCATAAGGTCAGGAAAGAGACAAGGATGTCCACTGTCGCCACTCTTATTCAACATAGTATTGGATGTCTTAGCCTCTGCCATCAGGCCACACAAAGAAATAAAAGGCATCCAAATCGGCCAGGAGGAGGTCAAACTTTCACTCTTTGCAGATGCCATAATCTATATGGAAAACCCAAAGGATTCCACCAAAAATCTGCTAGAACTGATTCATGAATTCAGCAAATTTGCAGGATATAGAACCTTTGCACAAAAATCGGTTGCATTCCTATACATCAACAATGAAGTGACAGAAAGATAATTTAAGGAATAAATCCCATTTGCAGTTGCACCAAAAACCATAAAATACCTAGGAATAAATCTAACCAAAGAGGTGAAAAATCTATATACTGAAAACTATAGAAAGCTGATGAAAGAAACTGAAGAAGACAAAAAAAGGGGGGAAAGTTTCCATGCTCCTGGATAAGATAAACAAATGTTAAATTATTACTACCCAAAGCAATCTACATATTCAACCTGATTCCTATCAAAGTAACGCCAGCATTCTTCACAGAGCTAGAACAAATAATCCTAAAATGTGTATGGAATTAGAAAGATCCCAAAGAGCCAAAGCAATCTTGAAAAAGAAAACAAAACAAGAAGCATCACAATCCCAGACTTCAAGCTATACTACAAAGCTGTAATCATCAAGACAGTATGGTACTGGAACAAGGACACTCAGATCAGTGGAATAGAATAGAGAACCCAGAAATGGACCCACAAATATATGGCGCACTAATCTTTGACAAAGAAGGAAAGAATATACAATGGAATAAAGACAGTTTCTTCATCAAGTGGTGCTGGGAAAACTGGACAGTGACATGCAGAAGAATAAACCTGGGCTATTTTCTTACATCACACACATATCCTCAAAATGGACGAAAGACCTCAATGTAAGACAGGAAGCCATCAAAATCCTCGAGGAGAAAACAGGCAAAAACCTCTTTGATCTTGGCCACAGCAACTTCTTACTCAACACATCTCCAGAAACAAGGGAAACAAAAGCAAAATTGAACTACTGGGACCTCATCAAAATAAGCAGCTTCCGCAAAGCAAAGGAAACAATCAGCAAAACTAAAAGGAAAGCGACAGAATGGGAGAAGATATTTGCAAATAACATATCAGATAAAGGGTTAGTATTGAAAGTCTATAAAGAAATTATCAAACTCAACACTCAATAAACAAATAATCTAGTGAAGAAATGGGCAAAAGACATGAATAGACACTTCTCTAAGGAAGACATCCTGATGGCCAAAAGACACATCAAAAATTGCTCATCACTCATCAGGGAAATACAAATCAAAACCACCATGAGATACCACCTTAAACGTGTCAGAATGGCTAACATAACAACTCAGGCAACAACAGATGTTGGCGAGGATGCAGAGGAAGTGGAACTCTTTTGTATTTTTGGCGGGAATGCAAGCTGGTGCAGCCACCCTGGAAAACAGTATGGACATTTCTCAAAATACTAAAAATAGAATTAACCTACGACCCAACAATTTCACTACTAGGCATTTATCCAAGTTATACACGTGTGCTGTTTTGAAGGGACACATGCACCCCCACGTTTATAGCATCACTATGAACAATAGCCAAAATATGGAAAGAACCCAAATGTCCATCAATGGATGAATGGATGTGGTATATATATATATATATACAATGGAGTATTACTCAGCAGTCAAAAAGAACAAATATTGCCATCTTGCCATTTTCAACTACATGGATGGAACTTTAGGGTACTTTGCTAAGAGAAATTATTCAGAGAAAGACAATCATATGACTTCACTCATATGAGAACTTTAAGAGACAAAGAAGATGAACATAAGGAAAGGGAAAGAAAAATATAAAAACAGGGAGGGGGACAAAACAGAAGAGACGCAAATGTGAACAAACTGAGGGTTGCTGGAGGGGTAATGGGAGGGGGGATGGGCTAAATGGGTAGGGCTTTAAAGAATCTACTCCTGAAATCATTGTTTCACTATATGCTAACTAATTTGTATGTAAGTATTAAAAAAGAAAAAATAAAATTAAAGTAAATAAAATCTCTTTATTACCAAAAGGGAATGGCCATGCACGTAACTGGCACAAACAAAATTGTACCTAAGGAATCTGAGTTAACTCAAAGATTATTCAATAAGAAGTGTGCTTACACCCTTGTAAATAATCATGGGAATGTACAAATGCTTATCTTGCTGAAATAGCCATGTGCTCAATGTCTCCAAATATTTTTTACCATATAATTTATTGTCAAATTGGCTTATGTATAACACCCAGTGCTCATCCTGAGTGTCCTCATCCATTTCCCACTCTCCCCACCCCACCTGGGTCTACTCTCAGTTTTTTCTCTGTATTTTAGAGTCTCTTATGGTTTGCCTCCCTCCCTCTGTGTTTTTAACTTTTTTTCCCATTCCCTTCCCCCTATTGTCTTTTTTTCTCAAGTTCCACATAGAAATGAAAACATGATATCTGTCTTTCTCTGACTAACTTATTTGACTTACTATAATACCTTCCAGTTCCATCGTTGTTGCAAATGATGTGATTTCATTGTTTCTCACTGACAAGTAGGATTCTATTATATTTATAAACCACATCTTATTTTTCCATTCATCAGTTGATAGATATTTAGGCTCTTTCCATAATTTGGCTATTGTTGAAATCACTGCTATAAACTTTGGGGTAACTGTGCCACTATTGATCAGCATTCCTGTATCCTTTGGATAAGTTCCTGGTAGTGCTACTGCTGGTCATAGGGTAGTTCTATTTTTAATTTTTTTTGAGGAAATTCCACACTGTTTTCCAGAGTGGCTACACCTGTTTGCATTCCCACCAACACTGCAGGAGGGTTCCCATTTCTCCACATCTTCCCCAGCATCTGTTTTTCCTGATTTGTTCATTTTAGCTACTCTGACCAGGGTGAGGTGGTATCTCAGTTTGGTTTTGATTTGTATTTCCCTGATGGTGAGCGATGTTGAGCATCTTTTCATGTGTCTGTTGGCCATGTGGATGTCTTCTTTGGAAAAATGTCTATTCATGTCTCCTGTCCATTTCTTCACTGGATTATTTGTTTTGCAGCTGTTGAGGTCGGTAAGTTCTTCATAGATTTGGATACTAACCCTTTTTCTCTTATGCGATTTGCAAATATCTTCTCCTGTTCCATTGGTTGCCTTTTACTGTTGATGATTGAAGCTTTATATCTATGAGGTCACAATAGTTCATTTTTGCTTTTGATTCCCATGCCTTTGGAAATGTGTTGAGAAAGAAATTGCTGTGGCTGAGGTCAAAGAGTTTTCTGCCTGTTTTCTCCTTTGGGTTTTAAAGTTTTCCTGTCTAACTTTTAGGTCTTTCATCCATTTTGAGTTTATTTTTGTGTATGGTGTAAGAAACTGGCCTAGTTTCATTCTTCTCCATGTTGCTGTCCAGTTCTCCTAGCACTATTTGCTAAAGAAACAATCTTTTTTCCATTGGATATTCTTTTCTGCCTTGTCAATTGCTTTTTTTTGTAGTTCCATACAAATTTTAGGATTTTTTGATATTGCTTTGAGAAGAATTCAGTGCAATTTTTATTGGGATTGCATTGAATGTGTAGATTGCTTTGGATAGTATTGACATTTTAACAATATTTATTCTTCCAATCCATAAGCATGGAATTTTTTTCCATTTCTTTGTGTCTTCTTCAATTTCCCTCATAAGGTTTCTATAGTTTTCAGCCTACATATCTTTTACATTTTGGTTAGGTTTATTACTAAGTATTTTATGGTTTTTGGTGTAGTTGCAAATGGGATTAATTTCTTGATTTCTCTTTTGCTTTATCATTGGTGTAGGTACATGCAACCAATTTCTGTACACTGATTTTGTACCCTGTGACTTTGCTACCTTCATGTATCAAGTCTAGTAGTCTTTTGGTGGAGTCTCTCAAGTTTTCCATGTTGAGTATTAGGTCATCTGTGAAAAGTGAAAGTTTGGCTTCTTCTTTGCTAATTTGGATGTCTTTTATTTCATTTTGTTGTCTGCTGAGGCTAAGACTTCCAACACTATGTTAAACAACAGTGGCTGGACCCAGTGGCTGTCCAGTGACTGGATATCTTTGCCATATTTCTTATCTCAGGGGAAAAGCTCTTGGTTTTCCCCCATTCAAGACATTAGCTTTGGGTTTTTCACATATGACTTTTATGATGTTTAAATATGTTCCTTCTATCCCAACCGTCTCGAGGCTTTTTATTTAGAAAGGATGCTGTATCTTGTCAACTTCTTTTTCTCCATCTATTTCAAGATCATATGGTTCTTACCCTTTCTATTATTAATGTGATGTATCCCAATGATTGATTTGTGAATATTGAACCAGCCATGCATCGCAAGAATGAATCCTACTTGATCATGTTGAATAATTCTTTTTATATGCTGTTGAATTTAATTTGCTAGTATCTAGTTGAGAATTTTGGCATCCATGTTCATCAGGGGTATTGGTTTGTAATTCTCTTTTTTTGTGGGGCCTCTTCTTTGGGAATCAAAGTAATGCTGGCTGCATAGAATGAGTCCAGAAAATTTCCTTCCATTTCTATTTTTTTGGAACAGCTTGAGAAAGATAGGTATTACCTCTGCTTTAAATGTCTGGTAGAATTCCCCTTGGAAACCATTGGCCTAGGACTCATTTTGGGGGGGATTTTAGATAACTGATTTTTTTCACTAGTTATGGGTCTGTTCAAATTTTCTATTTCTTCCCATTTGAGTTTTGATAGTATGTGGATGTCTTGGAATTTGTTCATTTCTTTCAAGTTGTCCACCTTGTTGGTATATAATTTTTCATGGTAATCTCTGATAATTGTTTGTATTTTTAAGGATTAGTTGTAATAAGTCCATTTACCCTCGTGATTTCATCTGTTTCCTCTCTCTTTTCTTTTTGATAATTCTGGCCAGAAGCTTATCAATTTTATTTTTTCAAAAAAAAAAAAGCCTTTAATTTCATTGATCTGTTCTACTGTGTGTTTGGATTCTATATTGTTTAATTCTTCTTTGATATTATTTGTCTTCTGCTGGGCTTCAGGTTTCTTTGCTGTTATGCTTCTATTTCTTTTATGTATGCTGTTAGATTTTCTATTTGGGATTTTTCTTGTATCTTGAGATGGGCCTGGATTGTAATCTATTTTCCTCTTAGGACTGCCTTTTCTGCATCCCAAAGGGTTTTGACTGCCTTTTTTCATTTTCATTTGTTTTCATATATTTTTTAATTTCTTCTTTGCCTGTTGACCCATTCATTCTTTAATAGCATGTTCTATAACCTCCATGCATTTGGAGGTTTTCCAGCCTTTTTTCTGTGGTTGATTTCGAGTTTCATAGCATTGTGATCTGAAAATGTGCATGGTATGATTCCAATTCTTTTATATTTATTGAGGGCTGTTTTGTGACACAGTATGTGATCTTCTTGGAGAATGTTCCTTGTGTGACAAATAAGTATTCTGCTGCTCTAAGATGAAAATCTCTGAATATATTTGTCATGTCTATCTAGTACAGTGTGTCATTCAGGGCCACAGTTTATTGATTTTCTGCCTAGATGACCTGGCTATTGATGTAAGTGTAGTATTAAAGTCCCCTGTATTTACCACATTCTTATCAATAATGTTGCCTATGTTTGTGATTGTTTTATATATTTGGGTCCCTCAAAATTCGGTGCATAAACACATTATTGTTCATGCTTCTTTATGGATAGACACTGTGATTATGATATAATATCCTTCTTCATCTCTTGTTACAGACTTTGGTTTAAAATCTAGTTGTCTGATAAAAATATGGCTATGCCAGTTTTCTTTTGACTTTCAGTAGCATGATAGATGGTTCTCCAGCCCCTCACTTTTAATCTGAAGGTGTCCTCAGTTCTAAAATGCGTCTCTTGTAGAAAGCAAATAGATGAGTCTTGTTTTTTATACATTCTCATACCCTATGTCTTTTGATTGGAGCTTGTAGCCCATTTACATTCAGTGTTATAATTGAAAGATATGGATTTATAGTCATTGTGTTATCTGTAGGTTTCATGCTTGTAGTGATATCTCTGGTCCTTTGTGATCTTTGCAATATTACACTCACATCATCCCCCTTAGGATCGCCTGTAAGGTTGAATTAGTGGTTATGAACTCTGTCAGTTTTTGTTTGGGAAAACCTTTATCTTTCCTATTCTGAATGACAGACTTGCTGGATAAAAGATTCTTGGCTGCATATTTTTCCTATTTAGCACATTGAATATTTCCTTTCACTCCCTTCTGGTCTGCCAAGTTTCAGTAGATAGGTCTGCTACTACCCTTATATGTGCACCCTTGTAAGTTAAGGCCTGCTTGTCCTTAGCTGCTTTCAGAATTCTCTCTTTATCTTTGTATTTTGCCAGTTTCACTATGATATGTAGTGCAGATCAGTTCCTGTTACGTCTAAAAGGGAGTTCTTTGTGCCTCCTGGATTCCAATGTCTGTTCCTTTCCCAGATTGGGGAAGTTCTCAGCCTCTTTCTCTCTCTTCTTCTTCTTCTGGAACTCCTATGGTATGGATATTATTAGGTTTCATTGAATCACTTAGTTCTCTGTGATCTCCACTTGTGATCTAGAATTTTTTTTATCTCTTTTTCTCAGCTTCATCTTTTTCCATAAATTTATCTTCTATTTCACTTATTCATCCCTCTGCCTCTTCAATCCTCGCTGTGACCACCTCTAGTTTATTTTGCAACTCATTTACAACATTTTAAAATTCACCGTGACTATTTTTTAGTCCCTTGATCTTTGCAATAGATTCTCTGCTGTTTTCTATGCTTTTCTCAAGCCCAGCGATTAATCTTATGCCTATGATACTAAATCCTTGTTCAGTTATGTAGTTTACATATGTTTTGATGAATTCTTTAGCTATCATTTCTTCCTGGAATTTCTTTTGAGAATTCTTCTGTTTCATAATTTTGTATAGTTTTCTGTCCCCTGTGTATTTTACAAGCTTATGTGCCTGCACCTGCAAGTACTACTATATTAAGGGTCATATACTGTCCAGGGCTTAGCCCTTCAGGAGGTAATTTTTTGGAGAGTGTTACTTGCTGTCTGTTGTGACTTTTTTTGCTTTATTTCCCTATGCATAGTGATATTTTGGACCATCCAACTGGTATGCTTTGATTTGTTCATTGAAGTAGCCCTCGGCTTCTCATCTAGTGCTGAGTCTCAGCTGAGGATTCCAGCATTGGAGGGTCAGTCCTTGCCCTGACTGCATGCTTTGTTGACCCTCTTCTTGCTTAGCACAGGGTAGCTGGGGAAGAGAGTTGTGGGGTTATACACTCACTTCTCATAAAAGAAGACCCAGTGCAGAACTTGGCATTGAGAGCTGAATCCAGGAAGATTGAGAATTTGATCCTCCTTCTCAGAGACCTTCTATTTCAGCTCATCCCAGTTTCGTGTTTGCAAATAGGTTGATACAGTCATTGAAAATGGTGTGAGAATGCATCACACTGTCAAAACCATTTCATGGGGTTTTCCCAGTCATCTTTCCAGTTTTTAATTTTATTATTCGCTTTTGGGGCCTTGTGTTATGTCAGTTACTTATATACTTTGGATATTCATAATTTATTAGATATGTCATTTGAAAATATCTTCTCCCATTCCATAAGGTGCTTTTTAGTGTTACTGATTATTTACTTCACTGTGCAGAAGCTTTTTATTTGATATAGTCCCAGGAGTTTATTTTTGCTCTAGTTTCTCTTCCTTCAGGAGACATCTTGAAGTTGTGGTGGCTGATGTCAATGAGGTTACTGCCTGTGTTCTGTGATAGTATTTTTATGGTTTCAGTCTCACATTTAGGTCTTTAATCCATTTTTCTCCATTTATGTGTGTAAGGAAGTGGTTCACTTTCATGCTGCACAGGGGGTATCCTAAGGCCAAACCTAAGCTTGACCCACACCGTAGGCTGGCTCTTGAACCCAAAGACTAAGCTTGACCCACAGCTTAACCTGTGCCCTCAACTCAGCCCTCTGGGGAGACCACAGAACTTCTGGGGGTTTACTGCTGTCACCTCTTGGGACCTAACCTTAAACCTAGGGAGGTTAGGGCCCTGGCCCTAAGGGGGCCCACCATTGAGGTCTGAGAATAAAAACAAGATTTGGGGCTAAAGTCCAATGAGAAACATTTCAGAAAGCCAGACTTTCTTCATGACATTTCTATGGCTGGGATGTGGCATCATGAGTGTATTCTAGCCCTCAACCTACCCTCAGCTACCCAATCTTCTGACTCCTGAACCCATCCCCTAAGTCTTAATTGCAACTAATCATTTACCCTTAACTCAGTCCACCTGTGAGATCTCTGCACTGTTGGGGATTCTGCCTGTGACACCTCTGGGAACATAACTCTGGGAACCAGAGCCTAGCTCTGGTTCTTTCACAAAGAGGGCCCACAACTTAGGACAGAAGAACAATTGCAGGCCAATGAGCTGTGCACATTCAGTGAGAAAATCAGGAGTCAGCCATGATATTTTCAAGGTCAGAATGGAGCTGCAGAAGGGGATCAAGGGCCAAAAGTTAAACCTGGAACACACAATAGACTGTCACGTTCCCACAAACCCTAAGGGTGCCTTGCCCTAACTGGTGTCTGCAACTGCAGGTGTCTGCAGGAAGATCACTGAAATGTTCTTGCCCTGGTACCTCCAGAGACCTAACCCTAACTTTAGCCCCAGCTTTTTCCTCAGGTGGTCCACCTCGTTCTGAGGAAGGTACTCATTTGGGGCCCATGAATTGTGCAGGAGTAATCCCAAGGAACCCAGATAATAGCCTTGACATTTCCAAGGTAGGGATGGATTGCACAAGGGGAATCCTCCCCCCATTATTTGCTGGCCCTATAACTCAAGCCTAAACCTGACCTGCACCCTAACACAGGCTCTCACCTCAGCCCTTTGGAGGAGATCACTGTGCTTCTTGGGGCTCAGCCTTTGGCACCTCCCAGGACTTAACTGTAACCTTAGCCAGGGCCCTGTCCCTAAGGGGGCCCACCATTGAGGTCAGAAGAAGAAAAACAGATTTGGGGCCAAAACCCAATGGGAAATATTTCAGTGTGGAACCAGAATTTTGCCATGACATTTGCAGGGTGTGGTTGGAGCCGCAGGAGGGGATTCTGAGAACTTCCCTAACCCAGGCCCACACAATCTTCTGGCTCCTGAATCCAAACCCAAACGCTGACCCACACTGGACCATGCAGCCTCAGCCCTCTACGGAGATCACTGCACTGTTTTTGGTCCTACCGCTGGCACTTCTTGGTTGCCTAACCTAACCCTAGCCGTGGTTGTGCTACTAAGGAGGTCGATGTCCCATGTCTGAGAAAAGAACAGAGTAGTGGCCAAGGAAAGGTGCCAAAATATTTAGTGAGGAATGCAGTAGTTGGCCATATTTCCATGGCCTGATTCGATCTTCAGAAGGGGATCTCTGGCCAAAATGTAAGCCTGGGACACACAATCAGGAGTCCACTGCACCCAAACTCTAAGGCTGTCTCACACTCAAACCGGCAACCTCAACTCAGCCCTTCAGGGAGATCATTACACTAGTGTCAGTTCAGTCCTTGAATCCTCCTAGAACCTAACCCTAACCCTAGCCAAGGCTCTTTCCCTATGGGGGCCTATTTCCTAAGTTTAAGAACATAACTGATTTGGAGCCTAAAACTGGTGTGGGATTATTCAGTATGGAACTTGAAAAATAGCCATACTATTCCCAAAGCACAGATGGAGCTGCACAAGGGGGATCCAGAGGCCAATGCTAAGCTTGGCCCACACCATAGATCAGTCCTTGAATCCAAAGACTAAGCTTGACCCAAACCCTTATCTGTGCCCTTAACCTAGCATTTCAGGGAGACCATTGTGCTGCTGGGTGTTCAGACCCCGGTGCCTCCTGGGACATAAACCCCAACCCTAGCCATGGCCATTGCCCGACGTAGGCCCAATATTGAGGTATGAATAAATAAGGGATTTGGGGCCAAAGGCCAATGGTGAATAATTCAGTGTGGAAGCCAAAATTTCACCATGGCATTTCCATGGCTGGGATAGAGCTGCAAGAGTGGATTCTGAGCCTAAACTTAACCATAACTCCGACAATCTCCTGATTCCTGAACGAAAACTCTAAGACTGAATCTCAGCCTACCTTGCACCAACTCAGCCAACCAGGGAGATCCTAACAAATGCCCTCAACTCAGTCTTCTAGGGATATCACTGTGCTGCTCGGGTTCGGCCTCTGGCATTTACCAGAAACTAAGCTGGTAACACTAAGCTCTAACACTAGCCAAGACCCTGGCCCTAAAGGGACCCACCCTTGAGGTCTGAGAAAAGAGTGGATTTGGAGCTAAAGACCAACGTGAATTACTTCAGCAAGAAGCTAGAATTACTTCAGTGGAAGCTAGAATTTCACGACATTTCCAGGGCCTGGAGGGACCTACAGTGTGGGGGAGAGGGGGATTCTGAGACCTTCCCCAATCTTGGCCCACACAATCTTCTGTCTCCTGAATCCAAACACTAATGCTGATGCACACCTGACCATCCTCCCTCAACTCAGCCCTCCAGGCTGTACTATTGGTGGTTGTGCCCCTGGAACTTCCTGGTTGCCTAACCTAACTTTAGTCATGGCTCTGGTTCTAAGGAGACCCACCTCCCAGGTCTGAGAAAAGAACAGACCAGGTACCCATGCAGGGAGCCGACATGGTAATCCCAGGAGTTTACCGATATTTCCAGGGTCAGAATACAAATTCAGAATGGGATCCAGGGCCCAAACCAAAGCCTGTGACACACAATCAGGTATCCACTGCACCCAAACTCTATGGCTTCCTTGCTTCCTAGCAGGTATCCTCAACAAAACCCTCTAGGGAGATCACTAGACTGATGATGCTTTAGATGCTGAAACCTCCTGGGACATAACCTTAACCTTAAACAAAGCAGGCTGTGGTTGGCATGACAATGGTCACCCTGCTAAAACCTTACCCCTTGCTGCCTGAATTGCTTGAATTTCAACAGCTGAAGTTTGGCCTGGGCACATTGCAATCCCTATGCTTGTCAACAAAGAGATCAAAGTTTACAAGACCAGAGTCCTGTTCTACACACATGTTAGCTGAGAACCAACATCAGCAACACCAAATTACCAGTGTCTCTAGACACTCCAGAAAAATCCTGGACAAAAAGGTGACAAACAAAAGATTTCTTGCCCTATCTGAGGTAAGAATGCACAGATCTTGCAGATTGGGCTTTCAGGTTTAGCGGATGATTGATTCCCATTTACCTAGCCCACATGTGTTCATTCGTAAAACAGTGAACGTGCTAAGAGATTGTGCTATTCACTTCATTCCCAGAATAATCCCATTCTCATCTAAAATGGAGATCTTTGATTTTCTGTGTATCCATTCCCATTCCCTTGCTATTTTTTTTTTTTATAAATAAGTCCCCACTTTGGGGAACTCAAGGACAGACCTAAGAGCAATGTCCCTTCATTTTATTTGGGGAGCCTGGCCAAGTTATCCTGACTATGGCATTGGCTGGGAAAAAAAATCGTTTGAGACTTACCTTTTAAAAATATTCCGACAATAAAAAGACATAGGGCACTTGAAGGTTGCCAGACAAAATGGTGTACAGGCAAAGCCAGAGTAATTGGTAAGAAGCACCTTCACTTGTGAGAAGAGAAACAAAACTAGTTAACTTACTCTCAGTTTTAAACCATTGTGGAAATGAAGAAATTTGACCCATCGTGTATCCATTCTGATCCCCTGTTTTTCTAATAAGGTCTTGAGTCACTTTGGAATTTGATAGTGCTTTCACTCCCTTCAACTGGCTAAATGAGCTCCCTTCATCCTGAAAAGCAGAAGTCTCTTAGATGGGCAGTTTTCTCCCAGAGATAGGTCAGGGTAGAAAGAACCCATTCAAGGATTCCTGCACCCAGGGCTTAGTTCTATACACTTGACAGTCAGCAGGGAGACTGACCCTGAACCACTGAATGCATGTTGCATTGATAGTTGATAGAAAGGGCAGGAAAAGATGCAATGGTCAGAATAATTCCTGTCTTACCAAAGTTCTGGGTGAACATTTCATGCAGTAGGGGCATCAGGTGTAGACAATAGATGTTATCCTTCACCCAAGGTGTAACACCCTTGGTGTTTCTTACTCTTGAGATTATGCTAGTCACTTCATTCTTCATTTTTTTTCCCTTTTCTCATCTGTAAGAAAGAGTTTTGGGCCTGAGGGGTTCCATGTCCACCTTTTAGCTCTTTTTTAATACTTGGTTTACTCTGGTAGGCGTTCAAGTCCAGACTTTAAGACAAATTCATTCTCATTTTAACTGAAGAGTTGACTCAAGTTCTCTCGACCCTGGAATACATTGGGCTATGGAGCCTGTCACCACTTGCGTTTTAGAACTCTGTGTACATCGGGAAACCTAAGGCATTTTAAGGTACCCAGCACAGAGTGTTTGCATGTAAGCAGGCCCAGAGGAGTTGGAAGATATTGGGTCCTGCTTCTGGAACAAGGAAACACTGAACCATACATCACATTTTCAGTTTTATCCCATTGTAATTTGAATTTCAGATGAGGGCTTCTTCTGGTCTGATTGAACCAGTAGTGTTTTTCCCTTTCTCCCAAAGGTGCTTATCTTCTGAAGACAGCCAGCTTCAAATAGATTATACTAGTCACTTTATACTTACCTTGTCCCACTTTCATATGAAATGAAGAACTTTGTCCCACTATGTATCCATTCCCATTCTCTTGCTGTTTTTTCTTTCTTAACATTTATTTTTGAGAAAGAGAGAGATGTAGAAGCAGAAAGGAAGACAGAGGATCTGAAGCAGGCTTTGTGCAGTGTACACAAACCCTGATGTGCAACTTGAACTCATGATCCTGAGAACATGACCTGAGCATAAGTCAAGAGTAAGCCGCTTAACTGACTGAGCCACCCAGGCAACCTATCCCTTGCTGTTGCTCTAAACATATCTTGGTTCCCACCAGGCACAGTGGGCCTGTTAATAACTCACTGAAAAACCAGGGACTGGTGGAGAGTTCCCACGCTGCTCCCATGTTAAAGCCCTTCCACAGGCTTCAAGAGATGCCTGCACTCTGAAGAGCAGACAGTTCATCTATTAGCAGTATTCTTCAGGATCAGCTATGTGCAGAAACAACCCATCCAAGGACTAGTGCACCAGATCACTTTTTAAATACTTGAGGTCCAGCCATAAGCCAGGACCTGCTATGAATCATAGCCTCCAAGGACAGGGAAAAAACAGCCATTGCCACAACTTGCCATCTCTTTCTGAAGGAACAATGCAAGAGGTTTCCCTTGGTCCTAGCCCACAGAATGTTCTTGCTCCTGAAACAACCATCTTGCTAGGAGATTGTGCTAGTCACTTAATTTTTTGTTATATTCCATTTTCTTCTGTAATAAGTAACTTTGCCTTCTGTGTATCCTTCTCCAACCTGTTGCTTTTTTTCAAGCTAAGTTCTCTGTGTTGTGCTTTCATGGACAGTATCTCTGAGTCATTTTATCTACTTTAACTCAAGAGTCTGGTTAAGTTCTTGGAACTCTGGGATACATTGGGCAACAGGGCCCCTCAAAAATTGCCTCTCAGTCCTATGTTCACAAAGATAAGTCCAGCGAATTTCAATGTTCCCAGCAGGAATTCTGTGTTGTCGGGGTTAGAGATATGGGGAGAGAGCTATCCTCATTTATGTGACATGAGGAACAATGGAGCTAGACATTTAATTATGAGTGTTATCCCATTAACAGCTGAAGTGGAAAACTTTGACCCTGTGTTTTTAGCCATTCCAATTACCTGGCTAGTACTGATAACTATGTCTTGGGACCCAGGCAAAGGAAATTAAGCTGTCACTCACATAGTGAGTGCCCAGCCATTACTAATGAGCTCTGACCAAGATGTGCTAACCAAGAGCAGCCAGTTTCTGATATCTCAAAGGAAAGTTTGTTTTCCTGTGAGTACTTGGTTTTTGCCAGCTGATATAAGAAATGGTGGTTAAACAATTTATCTCCCTTCTTGGCAATTAAAGATGCTTTCACTATGAAGAGCACTTGGTTCACCCATGCGCAACATTCTCAAGGACCTGCTTAGCACAAAAAATGACCATTCAAGAACTAATGCACCACATCCCCGTTCCAAACACTTGAGCACTAGCCTGGAGCACAAACCCACTACCCTTGAATCACTGCTGTTTTATCCACTGGTAGGATGTGAAGGAAACAGTGAACTCCAGATTTCCCTCTCCTATGTAAAAATAAAGGCATCTTGCCATCAGGACTCCCACTGCAAATGATGGAGGTTTCCCTTTGCCCTAGCCCATATATGTTTCTTATTCTTTAGACAGCTTGCCAGACGATTGCACTAGACATTCCTTCTTCATATTTACCCATAATCTTCTCTCATAAAGAACATTGTCCCTAGGTTTACCTATTTCCATCCTTTTACACTTTTTTAATGTTTATTTTTATTTTTGACAGAGAGATCATGCAAGCAGGGGAAGAGCAGAAATGGACAGATCAAAAGCTGGCTCTGAGTTGAAAGCAGAGAACAAGATGTGGGGCTCAAACTTGTGAAACACTAGATTATGACCTGAACCAAAATCAGAATCCTGACAAACTGAACCACCCAGACATCCCATCCACTTAATGTATTTAATACTAGAATCTCCCATGAGCCAATCAGGGCCCTGGGAGTAAATCCCTCTGATTTTAATTGGGGATTCTAGATGAATTACTGTGCCATCAGAATAGGTTGGGCCATAGGAGCCCTGGGACTTGCCTTCCAGATCTCTATTCACAACATCAGATGTAGGTCTGTGGAAAACACCCATCACAAAATATTTGTGTGTTGGTAGGGCCAAAGGTGTTAGGAGGGAGCTGCCCTCACTTCTGGGGCAAGGCAAATGGAGCAAGACATTTCACTCTCAGCTTTATTTCATGCTCATCTAAAATGAAAACTTTCGTTGTCCATAGAGCCATTCCCATCCCATTGCTACTTGCTAACTAGGACATGGGTTGCAGGCTGAGGCTGTGAGGCTGTCACTCACACAGTAAGCTCCCAGGAACTGGTGGTGAGTTCTCACTCTGGTTCTGTGTTAACATAGAGTAATTACTTTCTGTCAACCAAAAAGAAAAATTGCTTTTCTATCAGAAAGCTGTTAGTGCTTGGCTGGCTGGTGTAAGTGCAGTGATGGTTAGGTTGGCTTCCTTCCTCTCCTGGCTGATTTAGATGACTTCATTCTGAAGAACACACAATGCACCCATATGAGGTAAGTTCCAGGACTTAGTGCAGAAAATGGTCATTCAAAAACAAATGCACCTCTTTGAACTCAGCCACAGCAATTCTTGCCTGACATATCTCCAAAATCAAGGGAAATAAAAGCAAAAATGTACTGTTGGGAACTCATGAAGATAAAATATTTCTGCCCTGCAAAGAAAACAACAACAAAATGAAAAGGCAGCTGACAGAATGGGAGGATATATTTGCAAGTGACATATTGGATAAAGGACTAGGATCCAAAATCTATAAAGAACTTACCAATCTCAGCATCCAAAAACAATTCAGTGAAGAAATGGGCAGAAGACATGAATAGACAGTTTTCCAAAGACATAGAGTTAGCCAACAGACACATGAAAAGATGCTCAACCTCACTCATTATGAGGGAAATGTAAGTGAAAAAAAACATTGGTATACCACCTCACATCAGTGAGAGTGGCTAAAATTAACAACTCTGGAAACAACAGATGCTGGTGAGGATGTAGAGAGATGGGAACTCTCTTGCAGTGTTGGGAATGCAAACTGGTGTAGCCTCTCTGGAAAACAGTGTGGAGTTTCTTCAGAAATTAAGAATAGACCTACCCTACGATGCAACAGTAGCACTACTAGGATTTTATCCAAACGATACAGGGGTGCTGATACTTTAAAAAATTTTTTAATGTTTATTTATTTTTAAGACAGAGAGCGACAGAGCACGAGTGGGGATGGGGCAAAGAGAGAGGAATACACAGAATCTGAAGCAGGCTCCAGGCTCTGATCTGTCAGCACAGAGCCTGACACGGGGCTCGAACTCACGAACTGTGAGATCATGACCTGGGCCGAAGTCGGATGCTCAACTGACTGAGCCACCGGGGCACCCCAAGGGGGTGCTGATTCTTGGGGCACGTGTGCCCAAAAGTTTATCACAGACATTTTCAAAATATCCAATTTATGGAAAGATCCTAGATATCCATCCACTGATGAGTGGATAAAGAAGATGTGTTTTACATATACAATGGAATACTACTTGGCAACAAGATAGAATGAAACCCTGCCATTTGCAACAATGTGGATGGAACTGGAAGGTATTATGCTAAGTGAAATAAGTCAGTCAGAGAAAGACAGATATCATATGTTTTCACTCCTATGTGGAACTTGAGAAACTTAGAACGCCATGGGGGAAGGGAAGGGGAAAAATAGTTTCTAACAGAGAGGGAGGCAAACCATAAAAGAATCTTAAATACAGAGAACAAACTGATTTTGTTGTGAGGGGGAGAGGAGTTAATGGGCGATAGGTATTGAGGGGGGCACTCATTGAGATGAGCACTGGATGTTGTCTGTAAGTGATGAATCACAGGAATCTACCCCCAAATCCTGAGCACACTGTATACACTGTATGTTAGCTAACTTGAAAATAAATTATATATATATATATATATATATATATATATATATATATATATAGTTTTAAAAATGAGTCTCAGGAATGGTTCCAAAAACTTGAGCAACAGCCAGGAGCATGGACCCACAACTCCTGTATCTATCTGCTGATGAAAAGGGCAGGAAAAACACCCAAGGCAGAAGATTTCCCTCTCTTTCAGAAGGAAGTATACAGATCTCTTGCAGACTGTGTTTTCAAGAGGTTTCTCATTAGCGTTTTAGTTTGTCTCTGCCCACAGGTGTTTCTTACTCCTTAGGATTTTTCCAGGAAATTGTCATTCTAGACACCTCATTTTAGACTTTGTTCCATTCTCATCTATAATGAAACACTTTGGCCTTCCACGTTTCCATTCCAATACATTTTTTTTCAAAGAAGTTTCTCCCTGAGAGCCGTTCAGAACCAGTGTCTCAGAGAAATATTCTTTTACTTAAGATGGGGAATGGGTCCAAGTCCTGTCTGTAGCATAGGTTGAGACAGAGCATCCCTCATTATTTACCTTTCAGAACAATATTGACAATGGCACTTGAAATGCCAATCAGCGCAGGCAATACTAGGGTTTGGTAGGGAGCTGACCTTACTAATGATTGAAGGTAAACTATGTTAGACATTTCATTCCCAGCCTTATTTCCTTATAGTCCTTCCCATCCATTTTCTGTTTCATAAGTAGGTCATGGATCAGAACAAGGAAGAATTGTTCCATCAGCCACACAGCTAACATCCAGGATTTGTGATGAACTACCACTCTGGTCCTGTGCTATGTGAGAACAGTTATTTTATCCCACAGAATGACCCTCCTATACATCAGTGCTGGTTGCTTGACTCTCACTGGTAATCTCTGTAATGATAGCCTGCTTGCCTCCTTCCCTTGTCTGTTTAAACAAATGCCTTCATTCTCAAAGACAGATGGATCAGACACGCACAGTATATTGCAGGACTATTCAGCCCTAAAAAGCCCTTACAAGGAAAACTGCACCATAATGTGGCTACTAAAAATAGAGCACCAACAGGCTCTGGCTGAGTGCTGGTGACTCTGGCATAGATTGGTAACAGAACCTCTTGTAACGTCCCATTAGAAATCTGTTCACAATGAGAGCTTTAGACTATATGAAGGTGCCAAGCTGTGAATGCATGTATGTAGGTAGGCAGTCTCAGAGATTTGGGGGGAAGATCTGGCCTTACACATGCATCAAGGAGAATTGAAGATAGATAAACATGCTCAGCATTATCCCATTCCCATCTGTAATGTACAGCCTTGGCCTCCCTTATAGGCATTCCAACCAATTCTCTATTTTCTGAGTATTGGGTCACAATCAAGGTTGATTGAGCTTTCCCTCACACAAGTATAGCCAACAGGATCATGCTAAACTCCCACCTGGTCTATGTGAGAGAAAGCAGTAAATTTTTCTCAAAAAAGGATAGTCTTCTGGTCTCTGAGTGTTTGGTGCTTAGCCAACTCTGGTATGTGCAGTGAAGGAGAGCCAGCTGGCTTTGTTCCATTGGCTGATTGAGATGGCTGTATTTGGTATCAGATAGTTCCAGTATGCACACTATGCCTCAGGACCTTGTCAGCAAGGAAAGGGCCCTTTCAAAAACTACTGCATCAGGTCCAGATTCCAAACACTTGATCACCAGCTGAAGCAGGAATCCCTTGCCTCTGAATCAATGCTGTATCTATTTCCTAATGGGAAGGAGAGGAAAAACAGTCAAACCCAGTCTTCCCTCTTTTTGAAAGAGGGATATAGATCTCGTGCAGATTTCTGTCTCAGGTGTAGACAATGGAGGTTTCCTTTTATTTATTTTTATTTTTTTATATGAAAATTATTGTCAAATTGTTTTCCATACAACACCCAGTGCTCATCCCAAAAGGTGTACTCCTCAATACCCATCACCCAGCCTAACCTCCCTACCACCTACCCTCAACCCTAAGATTGTTCTCAGTTTTTAAGTCATTTATGGTTTGGCTCCCTCCCTCTCTTTTTTTTCCTTCTCCTCCCCCCATGGTCTTCTATTTTCTCAACATCCACAGAAGAGTGAAAACTTATGGTATCTGTCTTTCTCTGTATGATTTATTTCACTTAGCATAATGCTCTCCATTTCCATTCACGTTGCACCAAAGGACCATATTTCAGTCTTTCTCATTGCCACGTAGTACTCCATTGTGTATAGAAACCACCAATACTTTATCCATTCGTCAGATGACGGACATTTAGGCTCTTTCCGTAATTTGGCTATTGTTGAAAGTGCTGCTATAAACATTGGAGTACAAGTGCCCCTATGCATCAGCACTCCTGTATCCCTTGGGTAAATTCTTAGCAGTGCTACTGCTGTGTCATAGGGTAGGTCTATTTTTATTTTTTTGAGGAACCCCCACACTGTTTTCCAGAGTGGCTGCACCCGTTTGCATTCCCATCAACAGTGCAAGAGGGTTCCTGTTTCTCCACATCCTCTCCAGCATCTATAGTCTCCTGATTTTTTCATTTTGGCAACTCTGACTTCGGTGAGGTGGTATCTGAGTGTGGTTTTGATTTTATTTCCTTGATGGAGTGATGTTTGGGCATCTTTTCATTGTTTTTTGAGTGTGGAGTTTGGTGAGTTATTTATATTTTTGGATACTAGCCCTTTGTCCGATATGTCATTTGCAAATATCTTTTCCCATTCTGTCGGTTGCCTTTTACTTTTGTTGATTGTTTCCTTTGCAGTGCTGACGCTCTTTATCTTCACGAGGTCCCAATATTTCATTTTTGCTTTTAATTCCCTTGTCTTTGGAGATGTGTCAAGTAAGAAATATCTGCAGCTGAGGTCAGAGAGGTTTTTCCTGCTTTCTCCTCTAGGGTTTTGATGGTTTCTTGTCTCACATTCAGGTCTTTCTCCATTTTGAGTTTATTTTTGTGAAATGTGTAAGAAAATGGTCTAGTTTCATCCTATCCAGTTCTCCCAGCACCATTTGTTAAAGAGACTGTCTTTTTTCCATTGGATATTCCTTCCTGCTTTGTCAAAGATTAGTTGGCCACATTTTTGTGGGTCTAACTCTGGGGTTTCTATTCTATTCCATTGGTCTATGTGTCTTTGGTCTTCTTCAAAATTACTTTGGTTATTCGGGGCCTTTTGCAGTTCCATAAAAATTTTAGGATTGCTTGTTCTAGTTTCGAGAAGAATGCTGGTACAATTTTGATTGGGATTGCATTGAATGTGTAGATAGCTTTGGGTAGTATTGACATTTTCACAATATTCTTCCAATCCCTGAACATGGAATGTTTTTCCATTTCTTTATATCTTCTTCAATTTCCTTCATAGGCTTTCTATAGTTTTCAGCATACAGATCTTTTACATCTAGGTTTATTCCTAGGTACTTAGGTTAGGTTTATTCCTAGGTATTTCATGATTCTTGGTGCAATTGTGAATGGGATCAGTTTCTTTCTGTTGCTTCATTAGTAGTGTATAAGAATGCAACTAATTTCTGTACATTGATTTTGTATCCTGCAACTTTGCTGAATTCATGTATCAGTTCTAGGAGATTTTGGTGGAGTTTATCGGGTTTTCCATGTATAGTATCATGTCATCTGCAAAAAGTGAAAGCTTGACTTCATTTTGCCAAATTGGATGCCTTTGATTTCCTTTTATTGTCTGATTGCCAAAGCTAGCACTTCCAACACTATGGTAAACAACAGCGGTGAGAGTGGACATCCCTGTCGTGTTCCTGATCTCAGGGGGAAAGCTCTCAGTTTTTCTCCATTGAGGATATTAGCTCTGGGGTTTTCTCAAATGGCTTTTATTATATTTATGTTCCTTCTATCCTGACTTTCTTCAGGGTTTTTATTAAGAAACCATGCTGAATTTTGTCAAATGCTTTTTCTGCATCGATTGACAGGATCTTACGGTTCTTTTCTTTTATTAATGTGATGTATCACATTGATTGCTTTGTGAATGTTGAACCAGCCCTGCAGCCCAGGAATGAATCCCAAATGATCATGGTGAATAATTCTTTTTATATGCTGTTGAATTCAATTTACTAGTATCTTTTTGAGAATTTTTGCATCCATATACATCAAGGACATTGGCCTTTAGTTATCTCTTTTTTGTTGTTGTTGGGTCTCTGGTTTAGGAATCAAAGTAATGGTGGCTTCATAGAATGAGTCTGAACGATTTCCTTCCCTTTCTATTTTTTGGAACAGGTTGAGAAGAATAGGTATTATATCTGCTTTAAATAGCTGGTAGAATTCCCCAGGGAAGCCATCTGGTCCTGGACTCTTATTTTTTGGGAGATTTTTGATAATTGATTCAATTTCTTCTCTGGTTATGGGTCTGTTCAAGTTTTCTATGTCTTCCTGTTTGAGTTTTGGAGGTGTGTGGGTGTTTAGGAATTTGTCCATTTCTTCCAGGTTGTCCAGTTTTTTGTCATATAATTTTTCATAGTATTCCCTGATAATTGCTTCTATTTCTGAGGGCTTTATTGTAATATTGCATTTTCATTCATTGTTTTATCTATTTGGTTCATCTCCGTTTTCATTTTGAGAAGCCTGGGTAGAGGCTTGTCAATTTTGTTTATTTTTTCAAAAAGCCAACTCTTGGTTTCATTGATTTGTTCTACAGGTTTTTTTAAGGTTCTATATTGTTTATTTCTGCTCCAATCTTTATTATTTCTCTTCTGCTGGGTTTTTGGTGTCTTTGCTGCTCTGCTTCTATTTCCTTTAGGTGTGCTGTTAGACTTTTTATTTGGGATTTTTTCTTGTTTCTCGAGGTAGACCTGGATTGCAATGTATTTTCCTCTCAGGACTGCCTTCGCTGCATCCCAAAGCGTTTGGATTGTTGTGTTTTCATCTTCATTTGTTTCCATATATTTTTAAATTTATTCTCTAATTGCCTGGTTGGCCCATTCATTCCATAGTAGGGTATTTTTTAACTTCCATGCTTTTGGAGGTTTTCCAGACTTTTTTCTGTGGTTTATTTAAAGTTTCATAGCATTGTTGTCTGAAAGTGTGCACTGTATGCTCTCAATTCTTTTATACTTATGAAAGGCTGTTTTGTGACCCAGTGTGTGATGTATCTTGGAGAATGTTCCATGTGCACTCAGGAAGAAAGTCTATTCTGTTGCTTTGGGATGCAGAGTTCTAAATATATCTGTCAAGTCCATATTATCCAATGTATCTTTTAGGGTCCTTATTTCTTTATTTATCCTGTGTCTAGATGATCTATCCATTGTTGTAAGTGGAGGATTAAAGTCCCCTGCAATTACCACATTCTTATCAATAAGGTTGCTTATGTTTGTAATTGTTTTATATATTTGGGGGCTCCTGTATTCAGCGCATAGACATTTATAATTGTTTGCTCTTCCTGATGGATAAACCCTGTAATTATGATATAATACCCTTCTGCATCTCTTGTGACAGTCTTAAATTTAAAGTCTAGTTTGATGTAAGTATGGCTACTCCAGCTTCTTTTGACTTCCAGTTGCATGATAGATAGTTCTCCATCCCCTCATTTTCAATCTGAAGGTGTCCTCAGGTCTAAAATGAGTCTCTTGTAGACAAATCGATGGATCTTGTTTTTTGACCCATGCAGATACCCTATGTCTTTAGGTTGGAGAATTTAGTCCATTCACATTCAGTGTTATTGAAAGACATGGGTTTCGAGTCATTGTGATGTCTGTAGGTTTCATGCTTGTAGTGATGTCTCTGTTAGTGGTCCTTGCCACATTTCACTCACAGAATCCCCTTTAGGGTCTCTTGTAGGGCTTGTTTAGTGGTGATGAATTCCTTCAGTTTTTGTTTGTTTGGGAAGACCTTTATCTCTCCTTCTATTCTGAATGACAGACTTGTTAGATAAAGGATTCTCAGCTGCATATTTTTTTGTGTTCATCACTTTGAAGATTTCCTGCCATTCCTTCCTGGCCTGCCAAGTTTCAGTAGATAGGTCTGTCACTAGTCTTGTGGGTCTCCCTTTGTAAGTTAGAGCCTGTTTATCCCTAGCTGCTTTCAGAATTTTCTCTTTATTCTTGTATTTTCCAGTTTCACTATATGTTGTTCAGATCTATTCAAGTTATGTCTGAAGGGAGTTCTCTGTGCCTCTTGCATTTCAATGCCTTATTCCTCCCCAGATCAGCACGGTTCTCAGCTATGATTTGTTCAAGTACACCTTCAGCCCCTTTCTCTCTCTCTTCCTCTTCTGGATTTTCTATGATACTGATATTGTTCCATTTGTTTCCATCACCTAGTTCTCTAATTCTCCCCTCATACTCCTGGATTTTTTAATCTTTTTCTCAGCTTCCTCTTTTTCCATAATTTTATCTTCTAATTCACCTAATCTCTCCTCTGCCTCTTCAACCCGTGGTATGACCACCTCCATTTTATTTTGCACCTCAATTATAGAAATTTTTTTAGCTCCTCATGACTATTTCTTAGTCCCTTGATCTCTGTAGCAATAGGTTCTCTTCTGTACTCTATGTTTTTTTCAATCCCAGCGATTAATTTTATGACTATTATTCTAAATTCTTGTTTTGTTATATTGCTTAAATCTTTTTTGATCAATTCATTAGCTGTCGCTACTTCCTGGAGTTTCTTTTGAGGAGAATTCTTCCGCTTTGTCATTTTGGGTATTCCCTGGGGTGTCTTCCAACTGCAGGGCACTTCCCCTGTGCTGTCTAGAGTAACTTGTGTTGGTGGGTGGGGCCATAGTCAGAGCCAATCTTTGCTTTAGCCAATGGCTGGGGCCACAGTCAGACTGGTGTGTACCTTATCTTCCCCTCTCCCAGGGGCAGGACTCACTGTGGAGTGGTGTGGGTCCTGTCTAGGCTACTTGCACACTGCCAGGCTTGTGGTGCTGCTTCGATGGGATCTGGTGTATTAGCCAGGGTGGATCTGCAATGTGCACAGGGGTGGGAGGGGCAGGCTTAGCTCGCTTTGCCATCAGTGGTCCCTTACGGGAGGGGCCTTGAGGCACTGGGAGGGAGGCAGTCCCATCGGTGGGATGGATCCACAGAAGCACAGCGTTGAGTGCACGGTGCAAGCAAGTACAGTGATGGGAACTTGTTCCCTTTGGAATTTCGGCTGGGTGATGGGAGAAGGAGCTGAGCTCTGTCTTCTGGGGCCAGCAACTCTCCCTCCCAGTGCCCTTTGCCCTCCCTGCTCTCTGAGAGCAGAGATGTTGACTTTTAACATTCCAGATGTTAAGTCCCACTGATGTCAGAACTCACGCAGTACTTCTCCTCTGCTTTTGCAAGCCAGACTCAGGGGTTCTCCCTTGCCAGGCGGGCTTTCCCTTCCACCACCCTGGCTCCCTCCTGCTAGTCTGTGTAGCGTGCACCACCTCTCTGCCCTTCCTACCCTATTCCATGGACCTCTTGTCTATGCTTGGCTCCTGGAGAGTCTGTTCTGCTAGTTTTCTGGAAGTTTTCTTGGCTTTTAGGCAGATGTGGGTGGAATCTAAGCAATCAGGACAAGGTGAGCCCAGCGTCCTCCTATGCTACCATCTTCACCCTGAATAACCCTTCAGCCCTTCTTCTTAAGCAGACTCTTTTCTGCATTACCATGCCTCATAAGGAAGAGAGCACATTCACGCACTTTTGGGATATAATGTCCTGCATAACTGGTGGTGGACACAGACCTGATTTTTCTTCATTGGCACCAAAATATGGCCTGTTTTATGCCTGTCTAAAGTAAACCAATATACTCTATACCTGTATAAAGTATACAGGTGTTGCTGAACACTCCGCACCTGATACCCCATCCAGTGTTAATGGAGCCTGACATCACATCCTCTTGGGAACTGGCTTTTGTGGTTGTGTATCCAAATTCTCATTGTACAATTGGGTGACTGATCTGATTTCCTATTCAAGAGAATAGGACTGATCCAGATCACAGGAGGGGGGAAGAATCCAGAGGATAAGTCTGGTCTCTGCCTTTTTAGGCCATTGCTCAAACCCCTCCCATCATGCTTACTTTAGAAATGAAAGGCTCTAATATTCTGAAAGGAATCATTTTAGCACTTCCTGTCCATTTGGCATCATTTTACTGTCCAAATTCACACATGTGCACTGGCACACACCATACTGAAGGTGTGTTCAAGAAAATCAGACACTGGGGAAGTGACAAGTGAAAAGGAATAAAGAAGTTAGAGAGAACTGTGTCATGGGGCAGTGTCATCAATTTTAATAGCTGCATGCTCAAAGGCCCAAAGATGGACAAGGAATTCCTAAAGTTCATAGGTTTCTACTGGACCCAGGACCACACTTAAATCAGCCTCCAGGGGACAGGACTATGGAACCGCATTCCCAACTCTATGGGCACCAGGAATTATGATGGGCTAACTCCCCTTAGTTTAGACAATAGCTACAGAAGAAAAGGCTTCATTGTTCTCTTGTATAGTGTGTTACCAGTGGGTTTTTGTAGAGTTCCATATAATCATAATCCCTCAGCCCAGAAAATGTGTCACTTCCCTCCTTAATACCTCTCAGCTTCCACACAGTTCTCAGGTAGATTTAATCCAATGCCTTAGAGCTGTGGATGTCCTGTAGTGAAGCCAGGGCACTTTGGCTCAACCTGTCTCACAGTCACAAGGGCTAAACCAGATTGGACATTTACAAGCAGAAGATATTACTCTTAAAGCCTAAATTTATATGCACCCCAAGAAAAGTCTAGATTGTTAACAATGCAATGTGAAAATGGATACATGCAGTGTCATATTTCTTCAGAGTTTTGTGGATTTTGGCTATGGAGTCCTCTACAGACAGTTTCTTGCATCCATGTGAGCAAGAATCCCACATTCTACCTTCAGAAAGAAAGGGAAACCTTTAGTTTTAAGCATGTTTCTGCCCATCGGATCTGTAGTTATGGGCAAGGGTGATTCTGCAGTACAAAGTATGTGCTTCCATCTGATGACTGAGTGGTGGGTACAGGCCTTGGTGTACTACTTCTTCAAAAGTTGATTTGTGTGCTGATCAGGTCCTGGAGCATACTGCACTTGAAAAGACTCTTCTTCAGAATGAGGATATCTCCATCAGTTATGGGTGGGAGTTAATGTAGCTAACCATTCCAACGATGACTGTAGCCTGCTAAGCACTGGGTGGTCAGGGACAGGCGGGTCAGGTGTCCTCTGGGATATCAGATTTCAAGAGTCCTCTGCTGGCTTAGGAACTGACTGGAATGTCACCACCAATATTTGGACCCTTGTTGTGTACATGACATCCCCATGGTCTTGGAGTGTGAAATGACACCAAGTTAGAAAAGCAGAAATGGGATAAGAATAACTAAGAGGTAAACTGTTTCCACATTCCAAATGGGCATGGCCAAATCCAGGAAAGAGATATCTATCTTCCATTTTTCATGTCCCAAAGGGTAGGCATTATATTCCCCTAACCTCTGGCTTAGCGTACTCACAAGCATTCTCTCTGGGCACCTTCATACACCCTAGGTTTTTGGTTGGCCACACAGTTCTGTAAACAAATTCAGAAGGGCTCAATGTAAAACATGTATCACCATCACACAGACATCACCAGACTCCCAATTTGAAATAAGATGATATTACTCACAGACACTGGCTTTGAAAAGATTCCATGCAGAAGCTTTTCTCAAAAAACAAGGAAAGTTGTGTTAATGTAGGCCCAGAGTGCCATATCAACCTGGTTGTATCAGAAATAAGAAATGCCTGTGGGCTTAGTCAAAGGGAGCCCTCTACAAGGCTACACCTCGGAGCCTTGTCAGCAAGAAACCTCTATTCTTTCTTCAGGAGCCAAAAATTTCTCATTTTTTCTGTTGCTCCCACTATGTCCTTCATATCGGAAGCAGCAGAGCTCTAGCTATTGAATTCTCCTGAATCTTGCTCAGGAGACTGGAACAAGGACTTCCTTCCCTATTCCCGGAAAGAACTCTTCCTGTGCCAACCCTCTCCTTCTTCATGCTTGCCATGTGCAAACACTTTGTTTCTCAGGATGAAAGCAACTCAATCAACCCAGTGAGTGAAGAAAGCTGACTCCCCTTTACCTTCGGTATAGAAGGCCAAGCACAATGCACCCAGGGACTAAAGGCCATTGTTCCTTTGGTATAGCAGACAGTGATTGCTCTCACTGCTTTCAGTACCATAGTGGGAGTGGGTGGCCTATCCAGGTTGCCAGCTCAGTGAGCAATAGTTCTATGTCTCCTAAGTGTGAACAAAATTGATTTAGAAATACAGTCATGGGAAGGAAATGGCTAGGAGGGAGACCAAAGCCCAAAGTTCACATGGGAATAGGATCAATCTGGAAAGGAGGTGTCTTCACTTCATTTTCTCTCAGCCCATAATTGATGCTAGCTCTATCCAGCAACCTCTGGCCCAGCATACATAGAAACATACTCCTCTGGGCATCTTCCAAATAGCCCAGGCCTTTGGATGTCCATATAATTCTGAAACCAAATTAAGGGGTGGTCCTGTTACAAAACCTATTACACAGTCACAAGGACTTCACCAGACTCTACAGTTGAAAGCAGAGCATATTACTGAGAACTCATCTGGAATGAACCCCAGGGAGAAACTCCTTTGAAAATAGAGCAAATGGGTTCAAAATGATGGTAGGCTAGAGTTCTTCATTAGCGATGGGAATGGGAGACTGTTGTGAATGAAGTGACTAGCACAATCTTTTAGCAAGTTGGAAGCATCTATGGGCTTTGGTAAAGGGACCTCTCTCCAGGCTACACCTGAAGCACTGTCATCATGAGACCTCTATTATTCCCTCAAATGAATAGGGAAATCCCTCTATTTGGATGTCTTTCTTACCATCTTATTCACAGATTGGGGCAGCAGAGATGTAGCAGTAGCAGGTAAGTACTCCTGGCTTATGGTCACATGTTTGGTATGCAGCCTTGGTGTGGTCTTCACTCAAGAGGATGGTAGTATGCAGAACAGTTCCTAGAGAATACTGTGCATACACAAAGCTTCTGATCTTTGGGGTGAAGGCTTCACAGCAATGGGAGGAAGCAAATAGGCTTCCCTTCATTAAGACTATGCTAGCTGGCTAAGTACCAACAAGGAGGGCTTTCCTTTGGACTATCAGACACTGAGAGCTCCCAATGGTTCAGGAACTGACTGGTAAGTTGCATCTGATTCTTGGACCCTGGCTGTGTAAATGACTTCCCCGTGATCTTGTGAGTGGTAACATAAGAAAATGACAACAGTAGTGGAAGGAGTATGGAGGGCCAAGGTGTTGCATTTCTATTTGGGATGAGCTGAATCCAGGATGGAAATATCTACCTTCACTCCTTCTTACCCCATGCAGGATGCTGTATACCTCCCCAAAAGTCTGACTTAGCCTACATATAAACATTTTCCATTGGGTAACTTCAAATGCCCTAGGCCTCTGTATATCCACTTAATTCTGAAACCAAATTGAGAAGCGCCTGATGGAAAACCCATACCACCAGATTCCCAAGTTGAAAGCAGAGACTATTACTCCAAGACACTGACTGAATGGATTCGATGCAGAAGGTTGTTTCCAAAAAAACAGACAGCAGTGTGTAAAGAGAAACCATGGAATGCCAGAGGTCTTCACTAGAGATGTTAATGAGAGAATGTTGAGAATGAAGTACCCAGCAGAATTTCCCAGAAGTATGGCTGCCTCAAGCATAAGAAATGCCTGTGAGATTAATCAAAGGGAGCCCTCTATGAGCTACACCTGGGAGCCCTGTCAGGAAGTGGCCTGCATTCTTCCTGTAGTAGGAGCTTGACATCCCTGGCTTTTTCTGTATTTCCTCTTTTCCCATCAACAGAAACAGCAGTGATTGAGCTGTATTATTGGGTGCTCCTGGCTGTTGCTCAGGCATCTAGAACCAGAACCTGGTATTTTCTTTCTGGAAAGGTTCTTCTTGCACTCTCCAGTTCCTGGAGAATCCTACCCATATGTGAACTGTGTGCTAATCAAAATGAGGGCATCGCAAACAGCCAGAGAAATAAGACAAACTGGTTCTCCTTTGCCTTCCAAAACATAACTGGCCAAACACCAAGTGCTCAAGGACTAATATTCCTTTGGATATTTGATACTGGTAGCTCTCTCTGGACACAGGACCAGAGTTGGAACTCTGCCTTTTCCTGGATGCTGGCTGAGTGTGCGAGACCTCCATGGCTCCT
Organism: Herpailurus yagouaroundi; assembly: GCF_014898765.1. NCBI lineage: Eukaryota > Metazoa > Chordata > Mammalia > Carnivora > Felidae > Herpailurus > Herpailurus yagouaroundi. Next base: position 26,614,121 of record NW_024412467.1, on the reverse strand, counting down.
AAGTGTGGACAAAGACTGTATTAGAAAAAACAATGGAAATGGAATGACCCCAAGGAGGGACAATGTTCTACATTTCCAACTGGATTGGAAAAAATATGGAAAGAAGATGTCTAATATCATTTCCACTCAGCCCCCAAAAAGGGCCAGCTCCCTTCCAAAACATCTGACTCATCTTATACGCAACCATTTTCCTCTGGACCATTCACATGCCCTAGGCCTCTGAATGTCCATATTGTTCTGAAACAGAAGTCAAAGGGAGTCCTGTGTAACACATAGGGAAATCATGGCAATGCCAGTGATTCTGCCCCTTACCCCTCCTGGGAACTAACCCTAACCATATCTCAGGTTCTTTCTGGAAGGGGGCCCACACCCTAGGGCAGAGAAAAGAAAAACTCTGGAAATCATTACTAGTGCAGAATTCTTCAGCAAGGAACCCAGGGCTGGGCCACAACATTTCCAGGATAAGAGTGGAGCTGCAGATGGGGATCTGGGGCCAAAACTTAAGCCTGCAACAGCTGTCCCCTGCACAAAAACCTTAAGGGTGTCCTGCATCTTAACAGGCGCCCTCAACTCAGTCCTCCGGGGAGATCACTGAACTGGTGTCAGCTCAGACCCTGCTACCTCCAGGGACCTATCCTTAAACATATACCAGGCTTTTTCCTTAGGGGTCTCAATATTAGGTCTGAGGACACATGGAGGGCCTGTGACTGGCACAGGATTAATCCACAACGAACCCAGGTAATTGCCATGACATTTCCAAGGCAAGGATGGAGCTACACAATGGAGTACTAAGGCCAGACTAAGCCTGGCCTGCACCATTGGTTGGCCCTGTAACCCAAAGCCTGACCAGCACCTTAACACACTGCATTGCTGGTGTTTTCAGCAATTGGAACTTCAGCAACTGCAACTTCCCAGGACCTAACCTTAACACTAGCCAGAACTCTGGCCCTAAGGACACAGACCATTAAGGTCTGAGAAAAGAACAGATTTGGTGCCAAAGACCAATGTAGAATATTACAGAGTGGAAGCCAGAATTACACCATGCCATTTCCAGGGCTGGATGGAGCTGCAGGGGGTGATCGGGAGACCTTACCTAACCTTGGCACACTGAGTCTTCTCAACCCTGAATTCATACCCTAAGGCTGACTCCACCAGGCCATGCAACTTCAACCAGGGAGATCACTGCATTGTTGGTGGTTCTGCCAGTGACGCTTCCTGGTTGAGAGTCCTAATGTAGCCAAGGCTCTGGTTATAAGGGGTTCCTCTTCCTAGTTCTGAGAAAAGAACAGACAAGATCCTCTTCAGGGCACCAAAGTCTTTAGCGAGGAACCCAGGAGTTGGCCATATTTTCAAAGCTTCAGTGGAGCATCAGAGAAAGATCCAGGGCCAAAACTAAGCTTGGGAAACACAATCAAGCATCCACTGCACACAAATCTTATGCCTGTCACATACCCTAACAGGTTCCCTCAACTCTGCCCTTATGTAGATCACTAAACTGGTGCAGGTTCAGCCCCTGAAAATACCTGGGATCTAGCCCTAACCAAAGCAAAGTCTCTTTCCCTATGGGGGCCCATATCCTAGGTCTGAGATCAGAAAGGATTTGGAGCCCAGAACTGATGCAGGATTATTCATCATGGAACCTGGAAAGTCACCATGCCATCTACAAAGCAGGGACTGGGCTGCACAGGGAGTACTGAGACAAAACCTATGCCTTGTCCACACAATGGGCTGGCCCTGTAACCCAAAGACTGAGCTTGACCTGCCCCAAAAGATTCACCTTCAACTGAGCCTTCCAGGGAGATCACTACACTATTAGGGGATCATCCCCTGGCACCTTTCAGGCCCTGAACCTAACCCTAGCCAGAGCTCAGCCCTAAGGGAGCCCACCATGGAGGTCTGAGAAAAGAATAAATTTAGGGCCAAAGGCAAAAGTGGAATAGTTCAGTGTGGAAGCCAAAATTGTGCCATATGTGATTTCCAGGGCCAGGAGAGCTGCAGGAGGTATTCTGAACCTAAACCTAGCCTTTGCCAAAACAATCTTCTGACTCCTGAACCCAAACCCCAAGCCTGAATCACAGCTTACCACATTCCCTTAACTCAGCCCACCAGGGACGTCACTGCAATGCCAGTGACTATGCCTTGGACACCTCCTGGGAACTAGGGTTAGGGTTAGGTCTCTGGAATCAATAGGGCCTGAACCCCCAGCAGCACAGTGGTCTTTCCAGAGGGCTGAGGTGAGGGTGCAGGTTAGGGTGCAGGCCAGGCTTAGTCTTTGGGTTGAAGGACAAGCCTGTTATGGGCCAAGCTTAGTTTTGGTCTCAGGATCCCCCTTGTGCAGCTCCATCCCTGCTTTGGAGTTGCCATTGTGACTTTCCAGGTTCCATGCTGAATAATCCTGTACTGGTTATGGACTCCAAATCCATTCTTTTCTCAGACCTAGGAATTAAGCCCCCATAGGGAAAGAGCCTTTGCTAGGGTTAAGGTTAGATCCCAGGAGGTTTCAGGTGCCGAACTGACATCAGTCCAGTGTTCTCCCTGGAGGTTTTCGTTGTGGGATGCCATTATGGTGTGTGACAGGCATAGGGTTTGGGTGCAGAGGACACCTGAATGTATGTCATTTGGGCCCTGGGTCCCCTTCTGAGCTTCCATTCAGGCCATAGAAATATCATGGTTAACTCCTGGGTTCCTTGCTAAAGATTTTGGCACCTGGAACAGGCCCATCATCTGTTCTTTTCTCAGAACTAGAAGGGGAGGCCCCTTACATCCAGAGCCATGTCTTCGGTTAGGGTTGCCAACCAGGAAGCGCCAGGGGTAGAACCACCCACAGTACAATGATCCCCCTGGAGAATTGAGTCGAGGGTGCATTGTCAGGTGCAGGTCAGGCGTAGGGTTTGGATTCAGGAACCAGAAGACTGAATGGGCCAGGGTTAGGTAAAGTCTCATGATTACCCTTGCAGTTCCATCTCATCCCTGGAAATGGCATGGGGGAAATATTCGACGTTGGTCTTTAGCCTTGTTCTTTTCTCAGACTTCAATGGTAGGCCCCCTTAGGCCAGAGCATTGGCTGGGGTTAGGGTTAGGTCCTGGGAGATACCAGGGGCTGGACATCCAACAATTCAGTGATCTTGCTGGAAGGGTGAGTTGAGGGAGAGTGTTAGGGTTCAGGGCAGGCTTAGGCTTTGGGTTACAGGGCCAACCAATGGTGTGGGCTGGGCTTACATTTGGCCTCAGTACTCCCTTGTGCAGCTCCATCCCTGCCTTGAAAATATCATGGCAGTTATCTGGTTTTCTTGCAGATTAATTCTGCACCAGTCATGGGCTCCACATGCATTCTGTCATCAGACCTAGGAAGTGGGCCCCATGAGGAAAAAGCCTGGGATAGTGTTAGGGTTAAATCTCTGTAGGTGGCAGGGCCTGAGCTGACACCAGTTCAATGATCTCCCTGGAGGGCTATGTTCAAGACACACTTAGGGTTTGTTGGCAGAGAACAACTGATTGTGTGTTGCAGGTTTAGGTTTTGGCCCCCGATCCCGTTGTGTAGCTGCATTCTGACCCAGGAAGTCGTGACTTACTCCTGGTTTCCTTGATGTAGAATTCTACACCGGTAATGGGCCCCAGAGTTTTTTGTTTCTCTGCCCTAGGATGTGGGCCTTCTTTGAGAAAGAGCCTAAGCTCGGGTTGGGGTCAGTTCCCAGGAGGTGTGAGGGGCAGAGTCACTGGCATTGTAGTGATCTCCCTGGTGGGTTGAGTTGAAGGCACTTGGTAAGTTGACATTCAGGCTTAGGGTTTGGGTTTAAGAGTCAGAAGACTGGGTGAAGGTCAGGTTGATGTTCATAATCCCATCCTGTAGCTCCATCCTGGCCATAGAAATATGACAATTTCTGGCTTCCATGCAGAAATACACCTGGTTGGTCTTTGGTTCCATTTCTGTTCTTCTTTCAGACTTTGATGGTGGGCCACCTTAGGCCAAGACCTTAGCTAGGGTTAGGGTTAAGTATCAGGAAGTGACAGGGCCTGAACCTCCAATAGTGCATTGGTCTTCCCAGGGGGTTGAGTTGAGGGTGTAGGTATGGGTGCAGGTCAGGCTTGGTCTTTGGGTTTAAGGGCTGGCCTATGGTATGGGCCAAGCTTAGCTTTGGCCTCAGGATTCCCCTGGTGCAAATCCATCCTGCTTTGGAGGTTACATGGTGACTGTCCACATTCCATGCTGAATAATCCTGCATCAGTTATGGGCTCCAAATCTGTTCTGTCCTCAGACATAAGAATTGGCTCAACATAGGGAAAGAGCCTTGGCTAGGATTAGGGTTAGATTTGGGGAGGTTTCAGTTGCTGAAACAACACCAATGAAATGACCTTCCTGGAGGTCTGAGTTGAGGAAGCCTTTTAGGGTGTAGGACAGACATAGGGTTTGGGTGAAGAAGACACTTGACTCTGTGTCTAGGCTTAGGTTAGGGTCTTGAGTCCCCTTCTGAGGTTCCATTCAGGCGCTAAAAAGATCATGGTCAACTCCTGGGTTCTTTGATAATGTTTTTGGTGCCCTGAATGGGTCCATAGTCTGTTCTCATCTCAGAACTTAGAGGTGGGACCCCTTACAATGAAAACCATGGATTGGATTAGGGTTGGAAACAGGAATTTCCAGGGGCAGAACCACCAATAATGCAGTGATCTTCCTGGAGGGCTGAGTTGAAGACACATGGTCAGGTGTGGGTCAGGCCTAGGGTTTGGATTACAGAGCCAGAAGACTGAGTGGGCCAGGGTTAGGTAAAGTCTCATAATCCCTTCTGCAGCTCTTTCACAGCTGTGGAAATGGCATGGCAAAATTATGGCTTCCATGCTGATATATCCCACATTGGACATTGGCCCCAAATCCATTCTTTTCTCAGATCTCAGTTGTGGGGCCCAGTTAGGGTCAGAACCCTGACTGTGGGTAGGGTTAGGTCTTGGGAGATTCCAAGGGCTGAAATACCAACAGTTTAGTGATCTTCAGAGAGGGTTGAGTTGAGGGCATGTGTTAAGGTGGAGATCAGGTTTAGGCTTTGGGTTACAGGGCCAACCAATGGTGTGGGCCAGGCTTAAGTTGGCTTCAGTGCCCCCTGTGCAGCTACATCCCTACCTTGGAAATGTCATGGCAATCATCTGTTTCTTGGTGGATAAATCCTGCTCCAGTCACAGGTCCCACATGAATTCTTTCCTCAGGGTTAGGTCCCCTGAGGAAAAAGCCTGGGCTAGGGTTAAGGTTAAGTCTCTATAGGTGCCAGGGCCTAAACCAAAACCAGTTCAGTGATATCCTTGGAGGGCTGTGTTGAGGGTACCTGTTTGGGTGCTGGATACCACAGATTTTTTCTAGTTGTGTGTTGCAGGTTTAGGTTTTGCCCTGGATCCCTGTCTGCAGGTTCATTCTGATCCTGGAAATGTTGTGGCCCAATCTTGGGCTCCTCACTGAAGAATTCTACATCAGTAATGGGCCCCAGAGTTTTTTTTTATTTCTCTGCTTTATGAGGTGGGCCTTCTTTGAGAAAGAGCCTGAGCTAGGGTTGGGGTCAAGAACAGAAGCACCGGCATTGCAATGATCTCCCTGGTGGGGAGCATTGAGGGCCCTTGGTAGGCTGCAGTTCAGGCTTAGGGTTTGGGTTCAGGAGTCAGAAGACTTTTGGGTGAGGGTTAGGTTGAGGTTCAGAATCCCTTCCTGCAGCTCCATCCTGGATATGGAAATGTCACAGCAAATTTCTGGCTTACAAGCAGAAATATACACCATTGGTCTTTGGCCACAAATCTTATGTGAATGTGGTGTGTGTCTGTGCTTGAAATGGGCACTTATGTGTGGTATACATCAGATGGATATTTGCTGTATGAGGTGTCTGTGGTATGCACAGGATGTGGGTGTGTGAAATATGTGTAGCGTGTGCATGTGTTGCATGTATGTTGAAATTTTGTTATGTCTTTGGAGTGTGCGTGTGTGTGGAATGGTGTTGGTGCATTTGTGGTGTATGTGTGGTGTGTCTCTGTGCATTCTGTATGTGTGATAAGTGTAGTGTGTGTGTGTGTGTGTGTGTGTGTGTGTATCTATGTAAATTTTTGGTTATTATGCGGTATGTGCTTGTGGGGGGAATATTTTAAGTACATGGTTATTGTGTGGGGAATATGTGGTGTGTTTGTGGTATTTTTTGTGGTGTAACTGTGTTGTACTTGAGGTGTGCACTAGTGTGTGTGTGTGACATATGTGTGCTGGACATGTGGTGAATGTGCGATATGTGTTGTATATGTGGTACATGTTTGGTGTGTTGTATATAAGCAGCATGTATGTTTTGCATATTCGGGGTGTGTGTTGTGTTAAGGCAGACTGTGTGGTGTGCATGTGGTGTGTGCATAACATAAGCAGTTTTTTTGTATCGTGGGTGTGTGGGAAGTGTATGTGTGTAATACATGTGTGGTGGATATGTGTGTAATACAGGTGTGTGGCGTGTTGAGGTATATGTATGATATGTGTGGTATGTGGTATGTGTGTGTTAAAGTTATTGTGTTTCTTGCATATGATAAATGAGTGTTATGGATGTGTGGTTATTGACATATGTGTGTTTTGTCACTTTGATATCTCTTGTTTGGTGTATGTGTAGTGGGTATGTGTGATATTACTTGTTTGGTGAAGGTGTGGTGTGTGGGTGTTTTTGGTATGTGTGTGGTGTGTGTGTGGGCTATATGTGTGGTGTGTGTGTAGTGATAGTATTTGCATGCCATGTGTGTAGTGTGTGGTTTGTCAGTGATATATAGGTGGTTTATGTGTGTTCATGTGTGATATATGTATGTAGTATGAGTTGTGATTAAGGTATTTCTCTGGTGTGTTTGTTGTCCATGTGTAGTGTTGTGTATGGGATATTTGTGTGGCATTTGTGTTGTGTGTGTGTGGTGTTTGTGTGGTGTATGTGTTGTTTATGTGTGTGGTATTTTGAGTGTGTCATACATTTTGTGTGTGGTTATGTGTGGTATTGATGTTTGTTATGCATACTTGCTGGTGTGAAGTATGTATAATATATGTGTGGTATGCATTTGGTGTGTAGAAGTGATAAATGTTTGGCATATATGTGGTATGTGTGTAGTATATGTGCTACATTGCTGATGTGTATGTGTTATGATTAGTAAGTGTGTGGTATATTGTGGAGACAGAGTGTGGTTCGCATTGGTGTGCTTCTAGGATATGTGTAGAATGCCTGTGTGTGTGCTATATGTGTGGTGTCTATGAGTGAGAATGTGTATAAAATATGTGTGGTGTATGTATGATGTATGTTTCATAGTGAGTTGCATGTGGCATGTTTGTGAATGATATGTATGTGATGTTTGTATGATTGTGTGTGATGTATATGTCTGATGTGGGTATGGTGTGTGTGTTTCTCTGTGACATTTGTATGGTTCAGGAGTTTGTGGTGTATGTGTATTTTGTGTGTGTGGTATAAATGGAGTGTGGTGTGTGTGGTGTGTATGTGGTATATTCGTGGGTGTGTGTAATTTTTGTGTTTTGTGTATTTTTTGTGCATATAGCTTGTGTGTTTAGTATAAGTGATAAGACATGCAGCTCATGAGTGGTGTGGGTGTGATGTATGTCATGTATGTGTAGTTTATGTGCAGTGTGTTTATGTGCGATCTTTTACAGTGATTGTGTGTTTCATTCATGATGTGTGCAATATATATTTGTGGTGGTATGCAACATATGGATGGTGGGATGGAGTGAAAGTGGTGTATGTGTGGATAGTGAAGTGTTTTGTGGAGTGCATGATGTGTATTTGGTGTGTGTTTGTGTGGTGTATGACATGTGTTCAGTGAAGTTGGTTTGTCTCTGTGTGTGTAGTATATATTTGTTCTGTCTGTGATGTCTAGGTGTATATGGGCTATGAGTTGTTTATGTGCAGTATGTATGAAGTATGTGTGGAGTTTGTTGGTTCAATATACTGTGTAAGTGGGTGTGGTATGTGTGGTATGCATTTGGTGTATGTGTGGTGGCTGTGTGTAGCTTTCCTTTGGTTGTATTTGTGGAATTTGTGTAAGTGTTATTTGTGAGCAGTCTGTGGAGTATAAGTTTACTGTGTGTTGCTCTTTTATTTTTGGCATGGCATGTGTGTGTGTTATATGTGTGCTATTTTTAGTTTTTTGGGGTTTTTGGGGGGAGATTTTAACCTTTCAAATAGATGTATTTGTGTTTTATTGTTTGTAGTTTGTTCTTTCCTAAAAACAAGTGATGTTGCTCATCCTTTCATATGCTTATTTCCCATCCACATATCTTTAGTGAGGTTTATTCAGAACTTTTCCTTCCCCCCCAATTTAAAGAGTTTGTTTTCTTGTTACTTAGTTTTACAAGTTCTTTGAATATTTTATATAGAAGTCCTTCTTCATGTGTGTTTTGAAAATATTTTCTTTGAATCAAGTGGGGAGGTGTAATTTAATAAAGTCCACATTATCATTTTTTTTCATGATTGTGCTTTTGGTATTGGATATAAAAACTAATCACCAAACCAATTTTGGCAGAAAATTTTCTTGTATGTTTTCTTCTAGAATCTCAATTTTGGACACGTATAGCTTATCGTTTTGTTTTTTACATTAAGTCTATGAATAATTTTAAGTGAATTTATATGTAAGGTGTACAGTTTGTGTCTTTGTTCATTTTTTCCATATAATCATTCTTTTGCATTATAATATTAGAAAGACTATCTTTTCTCCATCCAATTACCTTTTCTGCTTTGACCAAGATCAGTTGATTAGTTTTGTGGTCTAGAGTATTCAAAGTTTAAAAACAGTTTGTCAATGTCTGCAAAAATATATTTGCTGGCATTTTTATCAAGAATATGCCGAGGGGCGCCTGGGTGGCGCAGTCGGTTAAGCGTCCGACTTCAGCCAGGTCACGATCTCGCGGTCCGTGAGTTCGAGCCCCGCGTCGGGCTCTGGGCTGACCGCTCAGAGCCTGGAGCCTGTTTCCAATTCTGTGTCTCCCTCTCTCTCTGCCCCTCCCCCGTTCATGCTCTGTCTCTGTCCCAAAAATAAATAAACGTTGAAAAAAAAATTAAAAAAAAAAAGAATATGCCGAATCTATCAATTCAGGACAATTGTTATCTTACCAATTTTTTAAATCTTTTAAGAGTATTCCCATAGTTTTCTACACCACACCCAGATTTGTACATCCTTTGTTAGATTTATGCTTGAATAGTTTTTCTTGTGTGTGTGTGTGTGTGTGTGTGTGTGTGTGTGTATTCCTTCCTTCTTTTCTTTCTGACACCCCCTCTCCATTCCTTCCCTTTCTTTTCTCTTTTCTCTCTTCTCTCTCCTCTTTCCTCTCCTCTCCTCTCCCTCTCTTCCCTTCCTCTCCCCTTCCTTTCCCTTCCCTTCCCTTTTTATGTACTATACATGGTATTATTTTTCTTTCAAACTCCAGTTGTTCATTTACCAGTATACAGGAAAGCACGAGTTTGGAGTGTCCTGGGCTGCCTTCACTAGAATAGCCAGAAGAGGGCGGCTGAACTCCTCTTTTCCCACAGAAGTCGGGCTAACCTAGGGGACCAGAGTGGGAAGAAAGCCTCCTGTAGGCGTCCCCTACTGGTAATGAGAGGGCTGGACTGCGGATTCTGGACGTTCTTCTAAAATAGCAAGCACAAAAGTTCCTATTTTCTGGACTATTCCCATGTTTTTTTATTCTTTGTTTTATCGTCTCTGGCAAGTTTTATTTTACCAAAAAATGCCTTCATTTGAAGGTTTCATTGGTCAAAATCATGTGTTTTGTTTTGTTTTGTTTTTCAGATTCAGGATTGTTTCTGAGGAGAAATATTGATACAGATTCAGAGCAATGGAAAACCCATATAAAATAATGAAACAAATGTACAAAATATTGGGGCCTTCCAGTGGAATGAGTTGGGGACAGGCCAGTGCCACCTGAGCCACAAAAGTAAATGCACATGCTTTCATTAAATTTTGAATGGTTGATGCTTCCTACCATATTACATAGTTAATTGCAAAATAAAAAAAAAATAGGTGTATTATATTATAACTCATGACACTATTTTAAGTTCAAATATTTTATTTATACCGGAGCCAAATCTTTTTACTTTGTTTTGTTTATTTTAAAATTCAGAAAGTGTGTTCATGTTTTGTTAAAGTTTTAACCTTCGTCTAACATTCTCTCAAAGTTATTTTCTCTCATTGGTTGTAAGAAAATGGTTAGGCCCTCATCATCATAATGCTTGAATATTGTCAGGATTTTTCCTTGGAGAGGTTTATTATCTATTTTTCCTTGATTCTACATACCTTCCCACTTTGATAATTTGTACAAAATGTATAATCTATTGCATCATGATGCTTTTGATTTCAATGTGGTGTAGTTTCTCATTTGATATAGCATATATTATTATTTGATAAATATTGTTAATTTGAGTAGAAGTGCCATGATTGCATTTTATCTTTATGCAGAGATTTTATCTCTGCATCTTCCCCAAACACTTCTCCACCAGGTAATTTATATGAAGACCACAATAATCCTTTGTGAACCCAGAGGCATTAAAATTCTCCAACAGAATGTTACAGAGAGTGAATAGGTCCTTTTCCTGTTTTTAAATCTAGTTATCAGTTTTTTTGTTGAATTATGGGAATTCTTTACATATTCTTGATCTTATTTTTGTTTCAGATATATAATTTTCAAACATTTTCTCCCATTTGATACGTTGCCTTTTCCCTTTGTTGATTGTGTCCTTTGATACAAAGAACTTTAAAATTTTGATGTAGTCCAATTTATCTATTTTTTACTATTGTTTCTTGTCTGCCCATTTTATTTTTTTTTATTTAAAAAAATTTTTTTTTCAACATTTATTTATTTTTGGGACAGAGAGAGACAGAGCATGAACGGGGGAGGGGCAGAGAGAGAGGGAGACACAGAATCGGAAACAGGCTCCAGGCTCTGAGCCATCAGCCCAGAGCCTGACGCGGGGCTCAAACTCACGGACCGCGAGATTGTGACCTGGCTGAAGTCGGACGCTTAACCCACTGCGCCACCCAGGCGCCCCTTGTCTGACCATTTTAAAATTGTTTATCTTTATGTTGTTGAATTTTTAAGTGTTCTTTGTACATTTTAGATACTCAGTCTTTTTAAAATATGAAATTTATTGTCAAATTGGCTTCCATACAGCACCCAGTGCTCCTTCCAACAGGTGCCCTTCTCAGTGCCCATCACCCATCCTCCCCTCCCTCCCAATCCCCATCAACCCTCAATTTATTCTCAGTTTTTAAGAGTTTTTTATGGTTTGGCTCTCTCTCTCTCTTTTTTTCCCCTTTCCCCTCCCCATGGTCTTCTGTTAAGTATTTCAGGATCCACATAAGAGTGAAAACATATGGTATCTGTCTTTCTCTGCATGACTTATTTCACTTAGCATCAATTTTTATCAGATATATGATTTACACATAATTTTTCCACTCTGGAAGTTTTCTTTTGGCTTTCTTGACAATGTTCTTTGAACAAAAGTGTTTAGTTTCAGTGAAGCTTAATTTACTTTTTATTAATTTTTATTTTTTGGTGGTTAGTGCTTTTGGTGTCATATCTAACAATCCATTGTCAAATCCATAAAGATTTACAACTATGTCTTCTTCTAAGAGTTTTATAGTTAGGTTCTGATATTTAGGCCACTAGCCATTTGGGAATAATTAAGTATAAAATTGAACAGCAGTTGTGAAAGCAGACATGCTTGGCTTCTTCCTGATCTCAAGGGAAAATGTTTAAGTCTTTTACCACTTAGGTATGATGTTAATTGTGGGGTTTTCATAAATGTGCCTTATCATATTGAAGATGTTCATTTCAATTTCTGTTTTTTATCATAAAAGGGTGATGGATTTTGTTTTTTTTTTTCTTCAGTATTTGAAATGATCATGCTATATTGCATACCTATGTTCTACTAATGTAGTATATTAATTTGATTTTCATATGCTGACCCACTCTTTGATTCCAAGGATAAATACCATTTGGTCATATCATATAGTCCTTTTAATATGCTGTTGAATTCAGTTTTCTATTATTTAGTTGAGGATTTTATGCATATATATTCATAAAGGATATTGGTCCTTATCCATAAAGGATAAATGTTCCCCCCCAACCCCACCTCCTTGTGTTATTTTTACCTGGCTTAGATCTCAAAGCTATACTGGCTTTATAAAAAGACTAAAAAAAGTCTCCTCCTCTTCCATTATTTGGAGAAGTTTGATAAGGATTGATGTTAGTTTTTCTTTAAATGTTTGGTAGAATTCACCACTGAAACCATTTGTGCCTGAGCTTTTCTTTGTTGGGAGGATTTTGATTACTAATTTAATCTCTTGTTATAAATCTGTTAGGATTATTTTATTTCTTTCTGAATCAATTTGGTAATTTGCTTGTTTCTAGCAATTTTTCCATTTTAATTGGTTATCTAATCTGTTGATGTATAAATGTTTTGTAGTATTTTTCTCTTATTATCCTCTTAATCTCTGTCAGTAATTATGTCTCTCCTTTAATTTTTGACTTCATTTATTTGTATCCTGTATTTTTTTTCTCAAGCTAAGGTTTTCTCTTGGGGCTCCCGGGTGGCTCAGTCTGTTGAGCATCTGACTTTGGCTCAGGTCATAATCTCACAGTTCGTGAGTTCGAGTCCCGCGTTGGGCTATGTGCTGACAGCTGAGAGCCTGGAGTCTGCTTCAGATTCTGTGTCTCCCTAAAGCTAAGGTTTTCTCAATTTTGTTGATCTGTATTGTTTTACTATTCTCTGTTTTGTTTATATCCATCTACTTTAATCTGCATTACTCCTTTTCTTTTTCTTTTTTTTTTCCCCCCAGCTCTGAGGTTAGGTTGCTCTTCTTTCCCGGTGACTTAAAAAAATTTTTTTAATGTTTATTTATTTTTGAGACAGAGAGAGACAGAGCATGAATGGGGGAAGGTCAGAGAGTCGGAGACACAGAATCTGAAACAGGCTCCAGGCTCTGAGCTGTCAGCACAGAGCCTGGCGGGGCTCAAACTCACGGACCGCGAGATCATGACCTGAGCCGAAGTTGGCTGCTTAGCCGACTGAGCCACCCAGGCGCCCCTTCCTGGTGCCTTAAGATGTAGAATAAATTTTGTTGGCCTCAGATCATTTTTCTCATTTAATGTAGGCACTTACAGCTATAAAATTTTCTTCTGATCACACTTTTACTGCATCCCACAATATTTGGAATATTGGGTTTTTATTTCATTTTGTCTCGAGGTATTGTATAATTTCCCTTGTGATATCTTCTCTGACCTATTAATTGTTTGAGTATGTTGCTTAATTTCCACATATTTGTGGACTTTCCTGTTTTCCTTCTATTATTGATCACTAGCTTCCATCCTTTGTAGTTGGAAAAGATATTTGGTATAATGACAATTTTTAAAACTTCGTTGAAACTTGTTTTGTGTTCTAACAGATGATCTATCCTCGAGAATGTTTTATGTGCATTTATAAAGAACGTGTATACTCCTGTTGTTGAGTGTTCAATAGATGTTTATTATGTCTAGTTTGTCGTATTTATCAAGCCGTCTATTTCCTTATGGCTATTCAGTATATATGTCCTACCTACTATTGAAGGTTGTGTGTTGAAGTCTCCAACTATTATTATAGATCTATTTTTCTTCTTTCAGATATATCAGTATTTGCTTTATAAATTTTAAGTCTTCATTGCTCAGTGTATATATGTTTATAGGTGTTATGTCTTCTTGATGAATTGACTTATCAATGTATGATATTCTTTGTTTCTCAAAAAACTTTTCACTTTAAGTGTATCATCAAATAACAGTATGGTTACTCCAGCTTTTTTTGTTGTTACTATATACATGCAAAGCATTTTCTTTTTTTTTTCAATTTATTTCTGTTTTTGAATATAAAGTGATTCTTGTAGACAACATACAAATTATCCTTTTTTTAAAAAAATTCATTTTGTCAGTCTCTGCTGAAGTGTTTAATTTGCTTATATGTAAAATAATTACTGATAAGAAAAGACTTATTTCTTCCACTTTTGTTTTCTGTATTTCTTACACCATTCTCATTTCTCATTTCTTCCATTACTGATTTGTTTCACATTTAACTGATTTTTTTGTGTATTGTTTCACTTCCTTTCTTATTTTTTGTTGCTTTTCAAGATTTTATTTTTTTATTTTTTCATTTACTTATTTTTAGGTTTTTATTTAAATTACAATTATTTAACATACAGTGTAATATTGGTTTCAGGTGTACAATGCAGTGATTCAACACTTCCATACAACACAGTTGTTCATCACAACAGTGCACTCCTTAATCTCCATCACCTATTTAACCTTTCCCCCCACCCCCCTCCCCTCTGGGAACCATCAGTTTGTTTTCTGTAGTTAATACTCTGTTTCTTGGTTTTCCCCTCTCTCTTTTTTTCCCTTTGCTCATTTGTTTTGTTTGTTAAATTCCACATATGAGTGAAATCATATGATATTTGTCTCCTATTGACGTATTATGCTTAGCATAATATATTCTAGCTCCATCCACATCATTAAAAATGGTAAGATTTCATTTTTTATGGTTTAATAATATTCCATGTGTATATATACACACATACACACCACATCTTTATCCATCTATCAGTTGATAGATGAAAACACTATCAGTTGATAAATGAAAACACTTGGACTATTTCCATAATTTGGCTATTGCTGATAATGCTGCTATAAACAGTGGGATGCATGCATCTCTCTGAATTAGCATTTTTTTTTATTCTTTGGGAAATACCTAGTAGTGTAATTGCTGGATCATAGGGTAGTTATATTTTTAACTTTTGGAGGAAGCTTCACACTGTTTTTCAGCATGGCTTAACCAGGTTGCATTCTAACAAACAGTTCAAGAGCGTTCCCCTTTCTCCACATCCTCACCAACACCTCTTGTTTCTTGTGTTGATTTTAGTCATTCTCACAGGTGTGAGGTGATAACTTATTATAGTTTTAACTTGACTGACGACGAGTAATAGTGAGCATCTTTCATGTGTCTGTTGGCCATCTACACATCTTTGGAAAAATGTCTGTTCATGTCTTCTGCACTTCCTTAATTGGAATACTCCTTTTTTAGAGTGTTTAGTTTTATAACTGCTTTATATATTTTGGATTGTAACCCTTTATCAGATGTGTAATTTGCAAAAATCTTCTCCATTATGTCAGTTGCCTTTTAGTTTTGTTGATTATTTCCTTCACTGTGCAGAAGCTTTTTATATTGATGTAGTACCAATTCTTTTTACTTTTTTACCTTGCCTCCGAAGATATATCTACAAAGAAGTTGCTATGGCTGATGTCAAAGACGTTACTGCTTGTGTCCTCCTCTAGTATTTTGATAGTTTCCTGTTTCAAATTTAGGTCTTCATCCATTTTGAATTGATTTTTGTGTATGGTGTAAGAAAGCGGTCCAGTTTCATTCTTCTGCATGTTGCTGTCCACTTTTCCTAATACCATGTATTAAAGAAACTGTCTTTTTCATTTGGATTTTTTTTTTTTATTTGCCAAAGATTGACTTGTGCATTCATTTCTGGGTTTTCTGTTCTGTTCTATTGATCTATGTGTCTATTTTTGTGCTAGTACCATACTGTTTTATCACCACAGATTTGTAATATAACTTGAAGTCTGGAATTGTGATGCCTCCAGCTTTGCTTTGCTTTTTTAAGGCTGCTTTGGTTTTTTTTTTAAATCGTGCTGACAGCATCTGCCTTTTCATTGGAGTATATAGCCCATTTACATTCAAAGTAATTATTGGTAGATATGTATTTATTGCCATTTTATTATTTGTTGTTTCTAGACATTTTTGATCTTTTCTTGTCTTTGTCACTTATGGTTTGTCCTTTCCAGTCAAAGAGCCCCCTTTAATATTTCTTGAAGGGTTGATTTAGTGGTCACAAAATCCTTTAGTTTTTATTTGTCTAGGAAGCTATGTTTATCTATTCTGAATTATAGCCTTGCTGGATAGAATATTCTTGGCTGCAGATATTCCCCATTCAGTACTTTGAATATACCATTCCCTTCAGGCTTGTCAAATTTCTATTGAGAAATTTCCAGATAGCCTTATTCATTTTGCTTTGTAAGTTAAAGACCTCTTTTGTCTTGCTGCTTTTAAGATTTTTTTCTTTATTGCTATATTTTGCAAATTTAGTTACAATATGTTTTGGTGTTGGCCTGCTTTTGTTGATTTTGATAAGAGTTTTCTGTGCCTTCTGGATCTGGATGCATGTTTCCTTCCCCAGATTAGGGAAGTTTTCAGCTATTATTTCTTCAAATACATTCTCTGCCAAATTTCCTCTTTGTTATTCTTCTGGGACTCCTATTATATAAATTTTTATTACATTTGATGGAGTCACTAAGTTCCCTAAGTCATTTCTAGTGTGGTGCAATTCTTTCTCTCTTTTCCTCAGCTTTATTATTTTATATTATTTTGTCTTCTAGGTCATTAATTTATTCTTCTGATAGTTCCAGGCTGCTGTTCATTGCATCAAGCCTCTTTCTACTATCATTTCATTCCTTATCTCTAATTGACTCTTGTTTTTTAAGTTTATTTATTTTGAGAGAGAGAGAGAGCACAAGCAGGAGGGGCAGACAGAGAAAGAGGGAGAGAGAGAGAGTATCCCAAGCAGGCTCTGCACCAGTGCAGAGCCCAAGGCAGGGCTTGAATTTGCAAACCATGAGATCATGATCTGAGCCAAAACCAAAAGTTGAATGCTTCACTGACTGAGCTACCCAGATGCCTCTCTGATTGATTCTTTTTTAACTCTTATTTTTGTGGTAATAATCTCACTGATGTCTTCTATCATTTTCTCAATCCCAGTGTGTGTCCCTATGATTGTTGCTTTAGAATCTCCTTCAGGCATGTTACTTATATGTGTTTTGCTTAGATCTCTGCCCATGGCTTTATCTTGTTCTTTCATTTTGGATAAATTCCTCTGTCTTCATAGTTTGTCTAAGTCTTTGCCTTCTTCTCTGTGTTAGAAAAGCTAGTAATGACTTCTGTGTGTCATTATACCCTGAAATTTTGTTGAAGTAATTTATAAACTCTAGTTGTGTGTGTGTGTGTGTGTGTGTGCATGTGCATGTGTGTATTGTGTGTTTTTTGGTATTTTTTATGTCTTATAGAATGTGATCTGTCATATTCCACAGATCATATTTGCATACATAAAGAGATTTTCTTATTTTTTTTTTCAACTAAAATGTCTTTAATCTTTTTTCTCTAATTGCTCTGGCTAGATCTTCCAGTAAAATCTTAAATAACAATGAGACAATGGTCATTCTTGTCTTGTTCCTAATCTTAGGGGCAAACCTTTCATTCTTTCACCATTGGATGTGATGTTATTTGTTGGGTTTTTATGAACATTTTATAAATACAATTTATCATTTTGACAGTTTCCTTTTAGTCCTAGTTATCTGAGTGCTTTATCATGAGAAGCTGTTGGATTTTGCCAACTGATTTTTTTCCCCCATTGAGATGATTACATTTTTATTCTAGTAATGTGATATTCACTTATCTTTTAAATATATAATAAATATAAAGTGAAATTACAAGCCAAAATAAAGTAATATTGACTTTTATATTGCTTATGTTTTACATTTATAGGAGATGTTTATTTTTTCCTATGGCTTTGAGTTGCTGTCTAGCATATTTCTATGTCTATTTGAAGAACTCTTTTTAGCATTTCTTATAGGGCTGATCTACTAGTGATTATTTTTTTTTCACTTTTGTTTACAAAGCAGGATTCTTGCTGCTTTGAGATTCTCTGTTTTTATCTCCTATTACACTCTTAAGGAAAAACTTCTTTATAACATGTGGAAGATGTTATTTGGGACACATGACTTTATTAACCTAATGGCTCTATTGAGTCAAGAACTCAGTGGTTATGGGAAGTATCAGGATATGGCGTGAGGAAGTCAGTTTCCAGAATCAGAGATAGTCATGTTAACTGTCTTGGTCATGTTAGTATTACAGTGTTCATTCAGAATGAATTTCTAAATGAAATTTTTATTGAGCATTCACTATGTATTAGACATGGGTCTAGATGCTAGGGTGGTGATGATCAAACCAGTCATGAACCCTGCTTCCTGGGGGTGAAGACAGTCAGCTAAGCAACAATTATATTAAGAGTTTAAGTGTTAAGGTAGCTCCACATCTGGCTTTTAGGAGCAATTTTCTATTCAGTAGTTAGGATGGGTTTTATCTCCCAGCTCTGTGAAAAAAGTCTCTATGTGTGTGCATACACACACCTATAGTGAGTATCGCATGGAAAAGACTGGACAGTGGCACAGAGGTCAACTCATAGATAGGGCTGCAGAGCCTTCTCCATGTGTTCCTAAATTCCATGTTAGCCCTGAACTTGAAGATCTTGGTAGTGTTGTCTTCACATTCTCAGCTCTGTCTACAAAAGCTTTCTTGAATAAGAGTTAACACTCACCTCTGAGTTTCAGTTACAGTTTCCCCATCTGTAAAGTAGGGATAATAATACCTTTTTAAAAAATAATAATCTGTGAAATTTTAAGGATATAAACAATGTCTGAATAAATTGCAAGGTATTATTGCAATTAATTAACATTAAGTATAAGAATACTTATTGCAATAGTATTCTTATTAGGATGACTTATCATTAAAATGGTTACTATCCCCAAACTATTTTTTTTCAACGTTTATTTATTTTTGGGACAGAGAGAGACAGAGCATGAACGGGGGAGGGGCAGAGAGAGAGGGAGACACAGAATCAGAAACAGGCTCCAGGCTCCGAGCCATCAGCCCAGAGCCTGACGTGGGGCTCAAACTCACGGACCGCGAGATTGTGACCTGGCTGAAGTCGGATGCTTAACCGACTGCGCCACCCAGGCGACCCCCAAACTATTTTTTAAAATTTATCTAATATGTCATTTGCAAATATCTTTTCCCATTCCGTTGGTTGCCTTTTAGTTTTGTTGGTTGTTTCCTTTGCTGTGCAGAAGCTTTTTATCTTCATAAGGTCCCAGTAATTCACTTTTGCTTTTAATTCCCTTGCCTTTAAATTCAAGTTAGTTAACATACAGTGTATTATTGGTTTCAAAGTAGAACCCAGTGATTCATCACTTACATATGACATCCAGTGCTCATCCCAACAAGTGCCTTCCTTAATACCCATCACCCATTTAACCCATTCCCCACACCCACCTCCCCTCCAGCAACCCTAAGTTTGTTCTCTGTATTTAACAGTCCCTTAGTGTTTGCCTTCCTCCTTGTTTTTATCTTATTTTTCCTTCCCTTCCCCATGTTCATCTGTTGTGTTTTTTAAATTCCACATATGAGTGAAATTATATGACATTTGTCTTACTCTGAGAAACTTATTTTGCTTAGCATATTACATTCTAGTTCCATACATGTTGCAAATGGCAAGGTTTCAATCTTTTTGATCAATTAGTATTCTAATGTGTGTGTGTGTGTGTGTGTGTACACATACCACATCGTCTTTATTTATTCATTAGTTGATGCACATTTGGGGTCTTTATATAATTTGGTTATTGTTGATAGCACTGCTCTAAATATTGGGGTGCATGTGTCCCTTCAAATCAGCACTTTTGCATACTTTAGATAAATACCTTGTAGTGCAATTTCTGGGTCATAAGGAAGTTCTATTTAATTTTTTGAGTACCTTCATACTGTTTTCCAGAGTGGCTGCACCAGTTTGCATTCCCACCAACAGTGCAGAAGTGTTCCTCTTTGCGTTCTTTCCAACAACTGTTGTCTCCTGAGTTGTTGATTTTAGCCATCTGACAGGTGTCAGGTGATATGTCATTGTGCTTTTGATTTGTATTTCCCTGATGATGAGTGATGTTGAGCATCTTTTCATGTGTCTGTTAGCCATCTGGATGTCTTCTTTGGAAAAGTGTCTATTCATGTCTTCTGCCCATTTCGTCATTGGATTATTTGTTTTCTGGGTGTTGAGTTTGATAACTTCTTTATAGATTTTGGATAATCTTTTCTCCAATATGTTATTTTAAAATATCCTCTCCCATTCCGTTGTTTGCCTTTTAGTTTTGTTGATTGCTTACTTTGCTGTGCAGCAGATTTTATCTTGATGAGGTCCTAATAGTTCATTTTTGCTTTTATTTCCCTTGCCTCTGGAGACATGTCTAGTAAGAAGTTGCTGCAGCTGAGGTCAAAGAGGTTTCTGTATGTTTTCTCCTGTGGGATTTGATGGTTTCCTGTCTCACATTTAGGTATCATCAATATTGAATTTATTTTGGTTTATGGTGTAAGAAAGCGGTCCGGTTTAATTCTTCTGCATGTCTCTCTCCAGTTTTCCCAGCACCATTTGCTGAAGAGAGTGTTTTTTTTCTCCCCAATGGATACTCTTTCCTGCTCTGTGGCACATTACTTGAGAATATATTTGTGGGTCTGTATCTAGGTTCTCCTTTCTGTTCCATTGTTATGTGCCTGTTTTTGTATCAGTGTCTTGATGATTATAGCTTTGTAATACAGCTTAAAGTCAAGAATTGTGAAGCCTCCGGCTTTGTTCTTTTTGAACATTGACTACTTGGGGTCTTTTCTGGTTCCATACAAATTTTATAATTGTTTGTTTCTTCTCTGTGAAGAACACTGGCGTTATTTTGACAGGGATTGCATTGAATATGTAGATTGCTTTGGGTAGTATCAACATTTTAACAATATACATTTTGCAATCCATGAGCATGGAATGTTTTTTCATTTCTTTGTGTCTTCTCCATTTTTTTGTATAAGCTTTTTATAGTTTTCAGCATACAGATCCCTTACTTCTTTGGTTAGGTTCATTCCTTGGTATTTTATGGGTTTTGGTGCAATTGTAAATGGGGTTGATTCCTTGTTTTCTCTTTCTGTTGCTTCATTATTCATGTATAGAAATGCAACAGATTTCTGTACATTGATTTTATATCCTCCAACTTTGCTGATTTCATGTACCAGTTCTAGCAGTTTTTTGGTGGAGTCTTTTGGGTTATCCACACAGAGTATCATGTCATCTGCGAAGAGTGAAAGTTTGACTTCTTCTTTGCCAATTTGTGTGCCTTTAATTTCTTTTTCTTGTCTGATTGCTGAGGCTAGGACTTCCAGTACTATGTAAGAACAACGGTAAGACATCCTTGTTGCATTCCCAGCCTTAGGGGATAAGCTCTCAAATTTTTTCCATTGAGGATGATATTAGCTGTGGGCTTTTCATATATGGCTTGTATGGTGCTGAGGTATGTTCCTTCTATCCAAACTTTCTTGAGGATTTTTATCAAGAAAGGATGCTGTATTTTTTCAAAAGCTTTTTCTGCATTTATTGAAAAGATCATATGATTCTTGTCCTTTTTTTTATTAATATGGCATATCACATTATTCCTGCAGCCCGGGAATGAATCCCACTTGATCATGGTGAATAATTCTTTTAATGTACTATTGAATTTTATTTGCTAGCATTTTGTTGAGAATTTTTGCCTCCAGGTTAATCAGGGATGTCCTGTAATTCTCCTTAAAAAATATTAATGTTTATTTATTTTTGAGAGAGAGAGACAGAGACAGAGAGAATGAGTGGAGGGAGGGGTAGAGAGAGTTGGATATACAGAATATGAAGCAGGCTCCAGGCTCTGAGCTGTCAGCACAGAGCCCAACATGGGGCTTGAACCCATGAACTGTGAGATCATGACCTGAGCCAAACTTGGACGCCCAACCAACTGAACCACCCAGACCCCCCTGTAATTCTCCTTATGAGTGGGGTCTTCTTCTCATTTTGGAACCAAAGTTCATAGAATAAGTTTGGAAGCCTTCCTTCCATTTCTATTTTTTGGAACAATTTGAGAGGAATAGGTATTAACTCTGCTTTATTTTTTAAAAATTTTTTTATTTTCGAGACAGAGAGAAACAGAGCCTGAGTGGTGGAGGGGCAGAGAGAGAGGGAGACACAGAATCTGAAGCAAGCTCCAGGCTCTGAGCTGTCAGCACAGAGCCAGATGTGGGGCTCAAACCCATAAGCCATGAGATCATGACCTTAACCAAAGCTGGATGCTTAGCCGACTGAGCCACCCAGGCACCCTGGTATTAACTCTTCTTTAAATGTCTGGTAGAATCACCATGGGACGCCATCTGGCCCAGGACACTTATTTTTTGGGAGAATTTCGAGAACTCATTCAATTTCTTTGCTGGTTATGGACCTGTTCAAATTTTCCATTCCTTTTTGAGTTTTGATCTTCCAGATTGTCCAGTTTTTTAGCATATCATTTTATAGTATTCCTTTATCATTGTTTGTATTTCTGTGATGTTGCTTTTGATATATGCTCATTCATTCGTGATTTTACCTATTTGGGTCCACTCTTTTCTTTTTGAGAAGTCTGGCTGAGGGTTTATCAATTTTGTTTATTTTCTCAACAAAACAGCTTTTAGTTTCATTGATCTCTTCCACCATTTTCTTTATTGTTGTTTCTATATCATTTATTTCTGCTCTCTTTATTATTAGCCTTCTTCTGCCGGTTTTAGGCTTTTTTTGTTGTTGCTTTTCTATCTCTTTTTGGTGTAATGGTGTATGTGAGACCTTTCCAGCTCTTGAGATAGGCCTGAATTGCAATGTACTTTCCTCTTAGGACTGCCTTTGATGCATCTCAAAGCATTTGGACTGTGGTGTTTTCATTTTCATTGGCTTCCATGTAATTTTTTTTTTCGCCTTTAATTTCCTGGTTAATCCATTCATTCTTTAGTAGGATGCTCTTTAACCTCTATGTATTTAAGTGCTTTCCAATTTTTTTCTTGGAGTTGATTTCAAGTTTCACAGCATTGTGATCTGAAAATGCACGGTATGATCTCAATCTTTTTGTACCTGTTAAGGGTTGATTTGTGACACAGTATGTGATTTATTCTGGAGAACATTCCATGTGCACTTGAAAAGAATGTGTTCTGTTGTTTTAGAATGAAATGCTCTGAATATATCTGTCAAGTCCATCAGGTCCAATGTGTCATTCAAAGTCATTGCTTACTTGTTGATTTTCTGCTTAGATGATCTGTCCTTGGCTGTAAGTGGAGTATTAAAGAGTCCTACTCTTATTGTGCATTATAATGAGTTTCTTTATGGTTGTGATTAATTGATTTATATTTTTGAGTTCTTCCAAGTTAGTGGAATACATATTTAAAGCTGTTAATTCCTCTTGATGGATAGACCCCTTAATTATGACATAATGCCCTTCTTCATCTCTTGTTAGAGTCCTTGTTTTAAAATCTAGCTTGTCCGATATAAGTATGGCTACTAGGCTTTCTTTTGATGTCCATTAGCATGATAGATGGTTTCCCACACCCTCACTTTCAATATGTGTCCTTTGGTCTAAAATGAGTCTCTTACAGTCAGCATATAAATGGATCTCGTTTTTTTTTTAATATAAATTCTGTTACCCTATGTCTTTTTATTGGACCATTTAGTCCATTTACATTTAAAGTGATTATTGAAAGATATACACTTACAGCCATGGTGTTATTTGTTGGTTTGGTGTTTCTGGTGATGTCCTGGTCCTTTGTAGTCTTTGCTTCTTTGGTCTTTTTTCTCTGCCCTCAAAAAGCCACACTTAAAATTTCCTGCAGAGCTTGTGTAGCGGTGAGGAACTCCTTTAGTATTTTTTTGTATTGGAAAAACTTTATCTCTCCTTCTATTCTGAATTACAACCTTGAAGGATAAAAGATTTCTGGCTGCATATTTTTCCTACTCAACACATTGAATGCTTTCTGCTACTCCCTTCTGGCCTGCCAAGGTTCAGTGGACAGATCCACTACTAACCATATGTGTCTACCCTTGAAGGTTAAGGACCTTTGTCCCTAGATGTTTTCAGAATTCTGTCTTTATCCTTGTATTTTGCAATTTTCACTATGATATGTTGTGGTATTGTCCTGTTTTGTTGATCTTGAAAGGAGTTCTCTGTGCTTCCTGGACTTGGATGCTTGTTTCCTTCCACAGATTATGGAAGTTCTCAGCTAAAATTTGTTCAGATAAGCCTCTTGTCCTTTTTTCTCACTCTTCTGGGGCTCTAAGATATGGACATTTTTCATTTCATGGAATCACATAATTCTCTAAATCTCCCCTCATGATCTAGTAATTTCCTTTTCTTCTTTTATTCAGCTTCATTATTTTCCTTAATTTTATCTTCTATTTTTATAATCTCTCCTCTGTTTATTTTGCATCTCAGTTATAGCATTTTTTAAATTCATCCTGACTAGTTCTGAGGTCTATGATCTCTGTTCAAGGGTGTCTCTGGTTCCCTCTGCTTTTTTCAAGCCCAGCTAGTAGTCTTATTACTGTTGTTCTAAATTCTTTTTCAGATATATTGTTTAGATCTGTTTGAGCAAGTCCTTAGCTGTGATTTCTTCTTGACCTTTCTTTTAGGGAAATTCCTCTACCTTGTCATTTTGGGTAAATTTCTGTCTTTTGCATATTTTAAAGGTTGTTATGTTTCCTGAACCTGAGAGTACTGCTATGTTAAAAAGGGGTCATACACTCTCTAGGGCCTGATACTCCAGGAAGTATTTCTGGTGTATGTTGCATTTTGACCTCTCTTTCCCACTGGTCAATCCTTGAAACTTCTTCCCTGTTTGAAGTTGTGGAGTATTTGGACCTTTTACTAGGTGTCCTTTGATTTGTTTGTTGAAGTAATCCTGGAAACAAAGGCATGGGGGGGGGCTGATCCCATAAAAGAAAAAGAGGAAGGGAACAAAGAAAAGCCAAACAGGGAATCCAGAAATTTTAAGGTAGATTCCAAGGAAAAAGAAGGTAAAAAAAAACACAGAAGAAAAAAGAAGGAAAAAGAAAATTAAAAAAACACTTGATACAAAAAAAAAGATAAAGGGAGATGATGAAAAACAAATCAGAAACTATAAGCCTGATTCCAAAAGAAAAAAAAAGAAGGAAGGATAAAGGAAAAAAGTTGTCTGTTGGTGCCTGGGGGCTGGTGGCTGTGCTGGTCTGGAAAAGAGGCCAGTGGTGTTGGCTCAGGGTTAGTCTTGTCCCAGTAAACAGTTGCCAGGCATAGATGGTCAGGGTTTGGTGTTAGTGGGTCTCACTTCCACAGAGGACTCCTGAGTTGCTCTCTGAAGTTCCACTGTGTTGGTGTTGGGGGGGAAAATGGCGCCACTACAATCTCTCATCCCCGTACCAGGGATCTCAACTGCTGATATTTAGGAAGCCCTCACAGAATAGCAATAGCAGTAAGCTTGCCCTGCACCAACCACAAGTACCCTGCACCTTCTCCATGGCACATGGCTAGGATTCAAAACCCAAAGTCTTAAAAGAACTGGCATGGCACAGATCCACTCCCCTTCTCCAGAGTAGAGCTTCTCTACCTTGCAGATGAAAGTCTTTGGGCTGGGACCTGCAGTATCTTTTGTCCTTGGGGAGGCAATAAGCCTTCTTCCCAAAGCACTGGAGGACGAAGACCATTCTTTCCCAGTGCACCCTGGAGATCACTACACCATGCTATGCACTCCAGGGCCAGTTCCATCCTCCACAGGAGCATGCTCCACAGCTCCACTCTGGAGAGAGTCACTTCCAAAACTTCAGAATTCGATTTCCAAAGATGTTTGCAAAAAAAGAACTGGGACACTAAGTCCATGTCTAGGGAGGTTTTCCTCTTGTGCTAACTGGATGCCATACTATCTCAACTCCACTCTCTTTCTCTCCCTTTTGTCTCTCTATAGAAGCAGCTCCCTCCCTCTGTGGCTCCACCATTTTCTCTCCCCCAACTCACATCCATGTACTTCACACCTGCCAAGCTGTCTCCCTCCAACTGTGCAGATCCTTCTGCCGCTCCACAGATCAACATCCTGGGTGTTCCCGTATCTGACCTCAATAAAGCTGTTTGAAGAATGTGGGAATCCCAGGATATCCCTACTTCTAATAATGTCTTTCTCACAGGGTTGTTGGGATGATTAAAGCAAATAAATATGTGACCTGTGTTATGTGTTCAATAAGTGGTGACTTTGATGATAAACTCAGGCTCCTCCAAAACAAGGCAAGGGTAAATAACCAAGTGCTTATATTCCCCAGTCAGTGAATAAACTTACTGGTGGCTTTGGGATTTTAATGGAGAGTCCATTCTCTCAAGGAATTAGTGAAACTCCCTCACCACAAATTGGTTAAAATTGGTATAAATGGACATGAAACACATTAGAATAGGGCTTCACCAGCCATGACAGGCTATTGTGTGCCTGCTTATATCCCACTTTACGCAGATCAAGCAGGAGGGGCTATTCCTCCAGCTGCATCTTTTCAGCCTTGAACTCACACCCTTCCAGTGCTTGCAGAAGGGGATGTGGTCTCTCTGAACAGCTCACTTTCTGCTTCTTCAGGAGCAGAAGGAAACAGCAAGTCCTGAGTCTTGCTTCTAAGAACCTCACTTGTCTCCCATTTATATTCAAGTATCGGTGATGTGTGATGCATTCATAAAAGATGCTTGCCCCAGACTTTCAGAGGGTTAAAGCAGGTTTCTTTTAATATTCAAAGGAGTAATCCAGTGGAGGGAAGGAAAATCTGGTGGGAGGTGGGTGACTCACTTCTTTGGGCCAAATATAAATAGCTGGACTAATTGCTATCTTTGAATCTCCAGGATGTCTTCTTCCCATTGTGTGGGTGACCAAGGACCAGAGGGTATGTGAAAGGCATGCTGCCCTCCTCCATTGGGTTACTGGGCAGCTAGACAGAAGTCTATGTACTTACACTGGCCCAGGACCTTGATGCGGCAGTGGTGTGTGGCTAAGACCTCCATGGACTGAGTTTAATCCAGGGGGTTCAGTCTCTGTGAGAACATAGTAGTGCAAATCAGACATCTTGTAGCAGCAGATGAGTAACAGCCTCATGGCCTCACCGGCCTCCAGGGACTTTAGTCACTAATTCAAGCCCAAGCTACTGCTAAGACAACCAACTCTATGGCTCACCTGCTTTCTTCCCCAGTGATTACAGGCTTGGTTTGAAATGGTATGGAACAAGCACAGCAGTCATGTATTAGAACCCCAATACATGTGTGGTGGTAGGGAGGGTATCAACTCCAAGAGTTTTTCTCTTATATGACCTGGTTTTTCTGATTCAGGACCTCCCAGGTGACAGAAAGCCCATAGAGTGCTTGCCCACCCGGTCCAACCGCTGCTCTGTGTTAGCCTGGGAAATCAGAGGCACTATCTCAGTGTCCATCTCTGGATCCTAGAAGCCATAGGGAACATTGCCCTTCACAGTAATAGCCTCAAAAGACTTTTCCACTTATCCAAATGACTAGTTGGGAGCAGGTGTTAGCAGGGGCTCAGATCAGCTGATGCAGCAGCACTGCCTCTCTCCAGATAAGGAATTTGGTGGGGAGGGGAGAGCACAGGTGCTGAGGGCTGTACAGACCATGGTCTGTCATGGAGTTTTTGAGATGAGAAGCAGGTTGTGACAATAGAAAAGGAGGTCCAATATAAGCTTGGTAGATGCAGAACAGACAGGACAGGTCAGGGAGCCAACTCTGACCCATAGGAAGGGAGGGAGGAGGGATTAAGTTTCATAAAAACCAGATGTTTAGCTGAGGCTTTCCCTGGAAGTTAAGATAAAAGCCTTCACAGAACCAGTCAGCAATGACTTCCTGGTCTCATCTTAGAAAGCCAATAAATTAGAGGCCTCTAATATCTGAGGGTGAGGACCACATTGAAATAATAAATGGCCTCTCCTGCTCTTAAAAATTTGTAGGTAGCTTGAAGAGAGGCCAGACTGTCTCAGCAGAGGTCAAGTTTGGGGTCAAGCTAACAAGCCAGGACTGGATTTCAGCCAGGAACTCTGAGCTCAGATCTTGAGTCCTGGTCTCTAGTACTGTCATTACCACTAACATTTATTTATTTTTAATTAATTAATTTTGATAGAGAGAGAAGGAAGGGAAGAGAGATGGAGAAAGAATCTTAAGCTGGCTCCATGCTGTCAGTGAAGAGCCTGACTCAGGACTTCAATCTATGAATGAAGAGATCAAGACCTGATCCAAATTCGAGATGTTTAACCAACTGAACTACCCAGGAGGCCCTCTGCCACTAACATTTAGACCACTCACCTCCTATAGGCCTCAGTTTCTTCACCTGTGAATTGTCTTAATATAATGACTCATCAAAATGTACACTTTTGAAACTGCAAAGGGCAAAGCTGATATAACACATTTCTGTAGTTAGCTGGTTTTAGATCTGACAGCCTGGGATATCAGATGGAGAAAGCTCCTCTTTCTGAGTGAGGCATGTGGAGGTGGAGGATGAGAAAAAGGTACTTAAGTGTTGGCTCTGGGTGACAGATGTTGGGGCTCCCTGGTACTATTGCCTGCCCTACTTCAGAGGACATGTGTTGGGCTCAGGTGTCACTGCTTGACTCAGTGAAAAAATCTGGGGAGATCCCATGCCTTGTTCCTATAGCTATCTCACCTGGGGAGAATAACTTTAGAAGCTGGTCTCAGACAAGTGAAAGAACCTGCCTTAGGTGTCACATCTCTTATGCAAAAAAGTCTTATTTTCATCTCTACTCTTCTTTTTCATGTTTGGTCATAAGCAGAGCTTCTCAAAGAGTTTCTTTGATGGATTGGAATAATAAATATTGTTAAAATGTCAATACTACTCAAAGCAATCTACACATGGTATTGGCACAAAAGCAGACACATAGACCAATGGAATAGAATAGAGACTCCAGAATTGGACCCACAAAAGTATGGCCAACTAATCTTTGACAAAGAAGGAGATAAAATACAATGGAAAAAATAGTCTCTTTAGTAAATGGTGCCGGGAGAACTGGACAGCAACATGCAGAAGAATGAAACTAGACCACTTTTTTACACCATACACAAAAATAAACTCAAAATGGATGAAAGAGCTAAATGTGAGACAGGAAACCATCAAAACCCTAGAGGAGAAAGCAGGCAACAACCACTTTGACTTCAGCCACAGCAATTTCTTTCTTAACATATCTCCAAAGACAAGGGAATTAAAAACAAAAATGAACTATTGGGACCTCACCAAGATAAAAGTCTTCTGCACTGCAAAGGAAACAACAAAACAAAAAGGCAACCAATGGAATGGGAATGACATATCAGATAAAGGGTTAGTATCCAAAATCTGTAAAGAATGTACCAAACTCAACACCCAAAAGACAACTAATCCAGTGAAGAAATGGGCAGAAGACATGAATAGACACTTTTCCAAAGAAGACATCCAGATAGCCAACAAACACATGAAAAGTTGCTCAAAGTCACTCATCATCAGGGAAATATAAAGTCATACTGTGATGCCACCTCACACTGGTCAGAGTGGCTAAAATGAACAAATCAGGAAACTACAGATACTGGTGAGGATGTGGAGAAATGGGAACCCTCTTGCACTGTTGATGGGAATGCAACCTGGTGCAGCTTCTCTGGAAAACAGTGTGGAGGTTCCTCAAAAATTAAAAATAGAGCTACTCTACAACCCAGCAATAGCACTACTAGGAATTTAGCCAAGGGATACAGGAGTGCTAATGCATAGGTGCATGTGTACTCCAATGTTTATATCAGCACTTTCAACAATAGCCAAATTATGGAAAGAGCTTAAATGTCCATCAACTGATGAATGGATAAAGATGTGGTTTATATATACAATGGAATACTACTTGGCAATGAGAAAGAATGAAATCATGCCATTTGCAGCAACGTGGATGGAACTGGAAGGTATTATGCTGAGTGAAACAAGTCAGTCAGAGAAGGACAGATATCATATGAGTAAAAACTCATATGTTGCTCTTGAGAAACTTAGAAGACCATGGCGGAAGGTAAGGAGGGGGGGGAATTACAAACAGAGAGGGAGGGAGGCAAACCATAAGACTCTTAAATACAGAGAACAAACTAACAAAGGATGGGGGGTGGTGAGGGAGAGGGATATGGGTGGTGGGCATTGAGGAGGGCACTTGGGATGAGCACTGGATGTAGTATGTAAGCCAATTTGACAATAAATTATATCAGAAAAATAAAAAATTATGCAATTAATAATCACTTTAATATAAAAAATAAAATGCATTCTCAAGAAAAAAGTTTCTTTGAAAATTTGATTAATTATGGGATAATTGGCATGCAATAAACACCTATTTATAGTGTAAAATTTGATAAATTTTAAAATATGTATGCGCCTGTAAAAAGTCAACACAATCAAGATAGTAAATATATCCATCACCTCCCAAAGTGCCCTTGTTACCCCCTCCTCCTGTTTCTCTCACCAGCTCCAGGCAACCACTTTCTTGCTTAATGTCGTTATAGATTAGTTTGCATTTTCTAGAATTTTATGCACATAGAATCATACAGTATGATGGTCTGGGTTCTTTTACTCAGCATAATTATTTTGAAATTTACTCATGTTTTATATACCTCAGAGTATTCTATTGTATGACATATACATATTTTTTTTAATCCTTTCTCCTGCTGGTGGAATTTGGGATGCTTGCAGGTGTTGGTCGTTACAGATAAAGCTGTTGTGAACATTCACGTACATGTGCTTTTGTCTGCAGTAAATGCTTACCAGGGGGATATGTGGGTCATGTGGTAGATACATGTTTCACTTTTTAATAACTGTTTTCCAGGGGCGCCTGGGTGGCGCAGTCGGTTGAGCGTCCGACTTCAGCCAGGTCACGATCTCGCGGTCCGTGAGTTCGAGCCCCGCGTCGGGCTCTGGGCTGATGGCTCGGAGCCTGGAGCCTGTTTCCGATTCTGTGTCTCCCTCTCTCTCTGCCCCTCCCCCGTTCATGCTCTGTCTCTCTCTGTCCCAAAAATAAATAAACGTTGAAAAAAAAATTTTTAATAACTGTTTTCCAAAGTGGTTGTACATTCCTAGCAGCATTGTATGAGAGTTCCAGTTCCTCCACATAGTTGTCAACACTTGATATGGTAAATCCTTTTAATTTTAGGCATTCTAATACCTGTTTATTAGGATCTCATTTTAGTTTTAAATTGTATTTCCTTAATTAATAATGGTATTGAACAACTTTTCATGTTCTTATTTAGAACCCATACATCTTCTTTCTTGAACTGTTTTTCAAATCTTTTGCTTATTTCTTAATCGAACTGTTTTATGATTATTTGGTTTAATTTTACCTACCATAAATTTCACAATTTTAAAAGGGTTTTAGGGAGAGGGGAGGGGGGAAAAATGGAGGAGAAGTAGGGGGATCCATACCTCCCACATCTCTCAAACAAAGAAGTGTTGAGGTCAAAGGACTTTGAACCCCAGAGCCTTAGAGGAAAAGAGACTGAATCTACCAGGAAGAAAATGAGAAAACTGGAGAAAAGATTGGTGTGTGATTGCAAACTGGGGGAGATAAAAAATGCCATGTGGGCATGGGGGGGAGGGACTCCCTTCTGCGGAGAGACAAAGGGAAGAGGAAGAGCAGCTAGGGAAGTGTAGGACAGGATCTGGACAGGAGAAAGACCTCAGACTGAGACTGAGAGGGATCTTATCTCTAACTGTGGGGCTCTAACTGGGGCTGGTTTCTTGTTCATGGACCTGGGGAGGAGGGGAGTCACCCCTGGGTGCAGTGGTAGGTCAGGGGCACAGTCTGCAGTTGGAGAAAGTGGTTCTCTCCCTGGAGGGCTGCACAATAGTACAAAGCCTGCCTGAGTCTGCCACCCTGGGGCTCAGTGACTAGGCCGAGGGTGCAGTCTGCGGTAAGAGAAGGTGGCCCTCTACCTGGAGTGCTGTGGGAAAAGG
>NW_024412467.1:26572080-26582402 GCF_014898765.1 Herpailurus yagouaroundi | reverse complement strand
GGCCCTCTACCTGGAGTGCTGTGGGAAAAGGCAAAGCCTGCCTGTATCTGCCACCCCAGGGGCCTGGGGGTGAGGTCGGTGGCACAGTCTACAGTAGGGGAAAGCGGCCCCCTCCCTGGAGTGCTGTGGGAAAACACAAAGCCTGCCTGTGTCTGCCTATGTCCACCACCCATGGGGCACAGAGGCGATGGCAGCAGCGCAGTCTGCAGTAGGAGAATTCAGTCCTCCCTGAAGTGCAGTGGCACAGACAAAGCAAGCCAGGACCACATATTGGGCTGCACTGAGAAGTGCTTCCCCAGTGCCAAAGCACCTGGGCAGGACTTTGAATCCTAGCCAAGCACAGGGTCAGGGGAGTTAGTAGAGCGAGGAGGACTGCCTGGCACAGTGAGGACGACTCAAATGGAATCCACTGGGTTCAGCTTCGTGGAGAAGAGACTGGGGGATCACCATTTCCCCCCCACCCCACCACCAAGGCGGGACCTCAGGGATCACCCCCCCCCCAGAGCCCATAGTGGAGGTGGGTCCAGACTACATCAAACCATGCCCCTTTGCACTGGGTAACTGTGTAGCTAGCAGAGCAGGACAGACTCTGCTGACAGCTTCTCCAGACAAGTGCTGCAGCATTTCCTGGATTAACTCTAGGTCAATTCTGGATATATAGATATATTCTTTGCCCCATTTCTCCTCCTTATCTCTTCCCTCCCCTAGTCTGGTTACTCTGGTTATTGGTCTGTCTAAACAGACATATTTAATCCATTGTCTTGATACATGTTCTACACCTCCTTCCTTACACTTCTTTCTCTTACTCTGGAATAATCAAGCCATATAGTTTCTCTGTCTGGGTAACTTTATCTTCATTTTGTTTTCCCCAGCTCCTTCTTTATTTTCCTCTCTCTCTCTCTGGATTAAACCTTTTAGTCTCTCTGTCAAGTTAATGTTTATTCTCCCCCCCCCCGTCATTTCTCTCTTTGTATGTGCTTTTCCTTCAACACTGCCTCCACCCTCTTCTTTACTTGTAGTCAGTGTTTTTGAGGTTTTTTTTTTTAGTCTTTAGTTTTTTTGTTTTTGTTTACTTGCTTGTGTGTTTGCGTGTTTTTGTCTCCTGTTTGTTCATCTGTTTTCCTTTACAGGGCTAATCCAAGGAATAAATCAAAGCACACCTGGTGGAGGGTCCAAAGTATCACTATAAGTAGGGTCATAAAATAACCAAACTCACAACAGACAGCAAGTAACAATCTCTGAAAAAACACCTCCTAAAGGGCCTGACACTGGACAGTGTATGAACCTCCTTTAATATAGCAGTGCTCATAGGCGCGGAACACACAACAAGCTTTTAAGGCACATAAGGGACAGAAAACTAGCCAAAATGACAAAACAGAAGAAGTCTCCTCAAAAGAAATTCCAGGAAGTAGCAACATCTAACGAATTGATCAAAAACAATTTAATCAATCAATAGTCAAATAAAATTAATTTGCTGGGCTTGAAAAAAGCATAGAGGACAGCAGAGAATCTATTGCTACAGAGATCAAGGGAATAAACAATAGTCATGATGAGTTAAAAAATGCTATAAATGAGGTGCAAAATAAAATGGAGGTGGCCACACCACGAAGTGAAGAGGCAGAGGGGAGAATAGGTGAATTAGAAGATGAAATTATGGAAAAGGAGGAAGCTGAGAAAAAGAGAGATAAAAATTCAGGAGTACGAGGGGGAGAATGAGAGAACTAAGTGATGCAACGAAGCAGAACAATCTCCATATCATAGGAATTCCAGAAGAAGAGAGAGAGAAAAAGGCTGAAAGTATACTTGAACAAATCATAGCTGAGAAGTTCCCCGACCTGGGGAAGGAAACAGGCATTGAAATCCAAGAGGCACAGAGAACTCCCTTCAGACACAACTTGAATCGATCTTCTGCACGACATATCATAGTGAATCACTACAAGCATGAAACCTACAGACATCATGACTCTAAACCCATGTCTTTCAATAATGACACTGAATGTAAATGGACTAAATGCTCCAACCAAAATACATAAGGTATCAGCATGGGTAAAAAAATAAGACCCATTTATTTTCTGTCTATAAGAGACTCCTTTTAGACGTGAGGACACCTTCAGATTGAAAGTGAGGGGATGGAGAACTATTTATCAAGCTACAGGAAGTCAAAAGAAAGCTAGAGTAGCCATACTTATATCAGACAAACTAGACTTTAAATTAAAGGCTGTCAAAAGAGATGAAGAAGGGCATTATATCATAATTACAGGGTCTATCCATCAGGAAGAGCTAACAATTATAAATGTCTATGCGCCAAATACAGGAGTCCCCAAATATATAAAACAATTAATCACAAACATAAGCAACCTTATTGATAAGAGTGTGGTAATTGCAGGGGACTTTAACACTCCACTTACAGAAATGGATAGATCATCTAGACACATGGTCAATAAAGAAATAAGGGCCCTGAATGATACATTGGATCAGATGGACTTGACAGATATATTTAGAACTCTGCATCCCAAAGCAACAGAATATACTTTCTTCTTGAGTGCACATGGAAAATTCTCCAAGATAGATCACATGCTGGGTCAAAAATCAGCCCTTAATAAGTACAAAAAAATTGAGATAATACCATGTACACTTTCAGACCACAATGCTATGAAGCTTGAAATCAACCACAGGAAAAAGTCTGGAAAACCTCCAAAAGCATGGAAGTTAAAGAACACCTTACTAAAGAATGAATGGGTCAACCAGGCAATTAGAGAAGAAGTTTAAAAATATATGGAAACCAATGAAAATGAAAATACAACAATCCAAACGCTTTGGGATGCAGCGAAGGCAGTCCTGAGAGGAAAATACATTGCAATCCAGGCCTATCTCAAGAAACAAGAAAAATCCCAAATACAAAATCTAACAGCACACCTAAAGGAAATACAGCAAAGACACCCCAAACCCAGCAGAAGAGAAATGATAAAGATCAGAGCAGAAATAAACAATATAGAATCTAAAACAAAACTGTAGAGCAGATCAATGAAACCAAAAGTTGATTTTTTGAAAAAATCAACAAAATTGATAAAAATTTAGCCAGGCTTCTCAAAAAGAAAAGGGAGATGACAAATAGATAAAATCATGAATGAAACGGAATTATTACAACCAATCCCTCAGAAATACAAGCGATTATCAGGGAACACTATGAAAAATTATATGCCAGCAAACTGGGCAGTCTGGAAGAAATGGACAAATTCCTAGGAACCCACACTTCCAAAAATCAAACAGGAAGAAATGGAAAATTTGAACAGACCCATAACCAGTGAAGAAGTTGAATCAGTTATCAAAAATCTCCCAACAAATAAGAGTCCAGGACCAGATGGCTTCCCAGGGGAATTCTACCAGATATTTAAAGCAGAGATAATACCTATCCTTCTCAAGCTGTTCTGAAAAATAGAAAGGAAAGAAAACTTCCAGGCTCATTCTATGAAGCCAGCATTACTTTGATTCTCAAACCAGACAGAGACCCAGCAAGAAAAGAGAACTACAGGCCAATAACCCTGATGAATATGGATGCAAAAATTCTCAACAAGATACTACCAAATTGAATTCAACAGGATATAAAAAGAATTATTCACCATGATCAAGTGAGATTCATTCCTGGGCTGCAGGGCTGGTTCAATATTGACAAATCAATCAATGTGATACATCACATCAATAAAAGAAAAGAACCATATGATCTTGTCAATTGATGCAGAAAAAGCCTTTGACAAAATTCAGCATCATTTCTTAATAAAAACCCTCAAGAAAGTCAGGATAGAAGGAACATACTTAAACATCATAAAAGCCATTTATGAAAAGCCCACAGCTAATATTATCCTCAATGGAGAAAAACTGAGAGCTTTCCCCCTGAGATCAGGAACACGACAGGGATGTCCACTCTCACCGATGTTGTTTAACATAGTGTTGGAAGTTCTAGCATCAGCATTCACACAACAAAAGGAAATCAAAGGAATCCAAATTGGCAAATATGAAGCCAACGTTTCACTTTTTGCAGACGACATGATATACATGGAAAACCCGATAGACTCCACCAAAAGTCTGCTAGAACTGATACATGAATTGAGCAAAGTTGCAGGATACAAAATCAATGTACAGAAATCAGTGCATTCTTATACACTAATAATGAAGCAAAAGAAAGACAAATAAAGAAACTGATCCCATTCACTACACCAAGAGCCATAAAATACCTAGGAATAAACCTAACCAAAGATGTAAAAGATCTGTATGCTGAAAACTATAGAAAGCTTATGAAGGAAATTGAAGAAGATGCAAAGAAATGGAAAAACATTCCATGCTCATGGATTGGAAGAATAAATACTGTTAAAATGTCAATACTACCCAAAGCTATCTACACATTCAATGCAATCCCAATCAAAATTGCACCAGCATTCTTCTCGAACTAGAACAAGCAATCCTAAAATTTGTATGGAAACCACAAAAGACCCCAAATAGCCAAAGTAATATTGAAGAAAACCAAAGCGGGAGGCATCACAATCCCAGACGTTAGCCTCTAGTACAAATCTGTAATCATCAAGACAGCATGGTATTGGCACAAAAGCAGACACATAGACCAATGCAATAGAATAGAGATTCCAGAATTGGACCCACAAAAGTGTGGCCAACTAATCTTTGACAAAGCAGGAAAGAACATCCAATGGAAAAAAGACAGTCTTTTTAACAAATAGTGCTGGGAGAACTGGATGGCAACATGCATAAGAATGAAACTAGTCCACTTTCTTACACCATTCACAAAAATAAACTCAAAATGGATAAAGGACCTGAATGTGAGACAGGAAACCATCAAAACCCTAGAGGAGAAAGCAGGAAAAACCTCTATGACCTCAGCCGCAGCAATTTCTTACTTGACACATCTCCAAAGACAAGGGAATTAAAAACAAAAATGAACAATTGGGACCTCATGAAGATAAAAAGCTTCCGCACAGCAAAGGAAACAATCAAGAAAAGTAAAAGGCAACCGATGGAATGGGAAAAGATATTTGTAAATGACATATCAGACAAAGGGCTAGTATCCAAAATATATAAAGAACTCACCAAACTCCACACCCCAAAAACAAATAATCCAGTGAGGAATTGGGCAGAAAACTTGAATAGACACTTCCCCGAAGAAGACATCAAGATGGCCAACAGGGACCTTAAAAAATGCTCAATGTCACTCCTCATCAAGAAGTACAAATCAAAAAAACAAGAAAAAAAAAAGAAGTACAAATCAAAACCACACTCAGACACCACCTCATGCCAGTCAGAGTGGCTAAAATGAACAAATCAGGAGACTATAGATGCTGGCGAGGATGTGGAGAAACAGGAACCCTCTTGCATTGTTGGTGGGAATGCACACTGGTCTACCTGCTCTGGAAACAGTGTGGAGGTTCCTCAAAAAATTAAAAATAGACTACCCTATGACCCAACAATAGCACCGCTAGGAATTTACCCAAGGGATACAGGAGTGCTGATGCATAGGGACACTTGTACCCCAATGTTTATAGCAGCACTTTCAACAATAGCCAAATTATGGAAAGAGCCTAAATGTCCAACTGATGAATGGATAAAGAAATTGTGTTTATATACACCATGGAGTACTACATGGCAATGAGAAAGAATGAAACATGGCCTTTTGTAGCAACGTGGATGGAACTGGAGAGTGTTATGCTAAGTGAAATAGGTCATAGAGAGAAAGACAGATACCATATGTTTTCACTCTTCTGTGGATTCTGAGAAACTTAACAAAAGACCATGGGGGAGGGGAAGGGGAAAAAATTACAGAGAGAGAAGGAGGCAAACCATAAGAGACACTTGAATGCTGAGAACAAACTGAGGGTTGATGGGGGGTGGGGGAGAGGGGAAAGTTGGCGATGGGCATTGAGGACGGCACCTATTGGGATGAGCACTGGGTGTTTTATGGAAACAAATTTGATAATAAATTATATTTAATATAAAAAATAAATAAAATTAAAAAATAAAGTGGTTTTAGGTATATTAAGTTGAGCAACCATCACCACTTATTCTAGAACATCTTTATCATCCTCAAAAAATCCTTTATCTAACACAAGGCACTTCTCATCTCATTCCTCTCCATTATTCCACTTTCTCTATGGATTTGCCTATTCTAAAATGTCTACATAAATGGAATTATATAATAGGTGTCCTTTGTATCTGGATTCTTCCACTTAGCGTAATGTTTTTAAGTTCATCCTTGTTGCATGTATCAGTTACCTAATTACCTGTTTTGGCTGAGCCATTGTATGGCTACATGAATTTTTTTTTACCCATTTATCTGTTGACAGACATTTGGGCTTCCATTTTTGGCTGTTATGAATAATACTGTTATGTGCATAATTCATGTATAAATTTTTGTGTGATTATATGTTTTAATTCTCTAGGAGTGGAATTCCAATATGACACTTCTTTCATATTTTGAGGAACCACCAAACTGTTCTCCAATGGAATGTGCGAAGAGTCTACTTGATCCACACCTTCATCAATACCTGTTATTGACTGTATTTTTCGTCCTTTGTGATGTCTTTGGTTTGTGATACCTTTGTTTGGTTTCAAAGTAATCTTTGCCTCATAGAATTAGTTGTGAAGTTTTTCCTCATCTTATATTTTTTGGAAAATTTTGTGAAATTGGCATTTGTGTGTGTGTGTGTGTACTTTCTGACATCAAATACATTATTTCAACACCAATTTTCTAATTATTAGACATCAAACTAAGTGTTCTATAATCCAATTCAATCACAGCACTAACTACCAGAGTTAGCACAGAATTTGCAGGTTACAGGTTCAGTTCCACAAGATTGCCTCCACAATGGGATTCTATCCTACTCACACTTCTGCCCTACTAACTACCAATATGAAATTTCCCATGACCACCTCATGTTCAATAATTTGCTAGAACAACTCACAGAATTAAGCTAAACATTACACTCACTATAACAGTTCATTGCTAAGTACCCAAATGAACATGAAAAGATAAATAGGGCTATGAAAGGGTCCTCAGCACTGGAGCCTCTGTCCCCGCAAAATCATGATGTGCCACCCCTTCCAGCACATGGATGTGTTCACCAATTTGGAAGCTCTCCAAATTCCTTTGTTTGGGTGATTTTATCAAGGTTTCATTTTGTAGACGTGGCTGATTAAATCAGAGGTAGTTGGCGATTTGACTCACCCTGACCTTTCTTTTCTTCCTTTTCATAGGTGGGGGTAGTGGGTGGGGAGTGGGATGTGCTGAAATTTCTAAGTCTCCAATCATGTAGTTGTTATTTCTGGTGACTCCCATTCTGAAGCTATCTAGTACACTGCCCATTTTATATCATATATATATGTGTGTGTGTGTATCTCCATATAATTTTGTAAGAAATATTTAAATGCTTTATTTTTTCCAGTTTTATTGAAGCATAATTAACAAATTACATTCATTTAAAGTGTACAAAGTGTCTTTGATGTACATATACATTGTAAAAATAATTTTCATAATTGTGGTTATCACAGTTGAGCTAATTAACGTATTCATCACCTGGCGATAGTTACCATTTTTTGTTTGTAAGATCTACTCTCTTAGCAAATTTCAAGCCTACAGTTCAGTTCTATCAACTACCGTAATCATACTGTTAGATCCCCAGAACTTATTCATCTTGCATCACCAAAACTTTGTGCCCTGTGACAAATATTGTCCCCATTGCACTTCTCATCCTCCAACAATTGGCCATTGGAAACCACTATGATACTCTCTGTTTCTATAATTTTGACATTTTTAGATCATTCATTTAAGCAAGAACATGTAGTATTTTTTTTGACATAGGAACTTTAAAAGTTTTTATTTAAGTTACAGTTAGTTAACATACAGTGTAATGTAAGCTCTAGATGTGCAAAATAGTGATTCAACATTTCCATACAACACACAATGCTCATCACAAGTGAACTACATCACCTATTTAATCCATCCCCTCACCCACCTCTCCTCTGTTCACTTTAGTTCACTTTAGTTCACTTTGTTCACTAAAGTTGAGTCTGTTTCTTGGTTGGCCTTTTTTTTTTCCTTCACTACTTTGTTTTGTTTCTTAAGTTCCACATATGAGTGAAGTCATATGGTATTTGTCTTTCTCTGACTGACTTATTTCACTTGGCATAATACATTCTAGCTCCATCCATGTCATTACAAATGGCAAAATTTCATGCTTTTTTATGGTTGACTAATATTCCATTGTATATATATGTATGCTGCATCTTTTTTTTTATTGATGGATTTGATTTTTTATTTTTTTTATTTTTATTTTTTATTTATATATGAAATTTATTGTCAAATTGGTTTCCATACAACACCCAGTGCTCATCCCAAAAGGTGCCCTCCTCAATACCCATCACCCACCCTCTCCTCCCTCCCACCCCCCATCAACCCTCAGTTTGCTCTCAGTTCTCAACAGTCTCTTATGCTTTGGCTCTCTCCCACTCTAACCGCTTTTTTTTTTTCCTTCCTCTCCCCCATGGGTTCCTGTTAAGTTTCTCAGGATCCACATAAGAGTGAAACCATAGGGTATCTGTCTTCCTCTGTATGGCTTATTTCACTTAGCATCACGCTCTCCAGTTCCATCCACGTTGCTACAAAAGGCCATATTTCATTTTTTCTCATTGCCACGTAGTATTCCATAGTGTATATAAACCACAATTTCTTTATCCATTCATCAGTTGATGGACATTTAGGCTCTTTCCATAATTTGGCTATTGTTGAGAGTGCTGCTATGAACATTGGGGTACAAGTGCCCCTATGCATCAGTGCTCCTGTGTCCCTTGGATAAATTCCTAGAGTGCTATTGCTGGGTCATAGGGTAGGTCTATTTTTAATTTTCTGAGGAACCTCCACACTGCTTTCCAGAGTGGCTGCACCAATTTGCATTCCCACCAACAGTGCAAGAGGGTTCCCGTTTCTCCACATCCTCTCCAGCATCTATAGTCTCCTGATTTGTTCATTTTGGCCACTCTGACTGGCGTGAGGTGATATCTGAGTGTGGTTTTGATTTGTATTTCCCTGATAAGGAGCGACGCTGAACATCTTTTCATGTGCCTGTTGGCCATCCGGATGTCTTCTTTAGAGAAGTGTCTATTCATGTTTTCTGCCCATTTCTTCACTGGGTTATTTGCTTTTCGGGTGTGGAGTTTGGTGAGCTCTTTATAGATTTTGGATACTAGCCCTTTGTCTGATATGTCATTTGCAAATATCTTTTCCCATTCCGTTGGTTGCCTTTTAGTTTTGTTGGTTGTTTCTTTTGCTGTGCAGAAGCTTTTTATCTTCATAAGGTCCCAGTAATTCACTTTTGCTTTTAATTCCCTTGCCTTTGGGGATGTGTCGAGTAAGAGATTGCTACGGCTGAGGTCAGAGAGGTCTTTTCCTGCTTTCTCCTCTAAGGTTTTGATGGTTTCCTTTCTCACATTCAGGTCCTTTATCCATTTTGAGTTTATTTTTGTGAATGGTGTGAGAAAGTGGTCTAGTTTCAACCTTCTGCATGTTGCTGTCCAGTTCTCCCAGCACCATTTGTTAAAGAGACTGTCTTTTTTCCATTGGATGTTCTTTCCTGCTTTGTCAAAGATGAGTTGGCCATACGTTTGTGGGTCTAGTTCTGGGGTTTCTATTCTATTCCATTGGTCTATGTGTCTGTTTTTGTGCCAATACCATGCTGTCTTGATGATGACAGCTTTGTAGTAGAGGCTAAATCTGGGATTGTGATGCCTCCTGCTTGGGTCTTCTTATTCAAAATTCCTTTGGCTATTCGGGGCCTTTTGTGGTTCCATATGAATTTTAGGATTGCTTGTTCTAGTTTTGAGAAGAATGCTGGTGCCATTTTGATTGGGATTGCATTGAATGTGTAGATAGCTTTGGGTAGTATTGACATTTTGACAATATTTATTCTTCCAATCCATGAGCAGGGAATGTCTTTCCATTTCTTTAAATCTTCTTCAATTACCTTCATAAGCTTTCTATAGTTTTCAGCATACAGATCCTTTACATCTTTGGTTAGATTTATTCCTAAGTATTTTATGCTTCTTGGTGCAATTGTGAATGGGATCAGTTTCTTTATTTGTCTTTCTGTTGCTTCATTGTTAGTGTATAAGAATGCAACTGATTTCTGTACATTGATTTTGTATCCTGCAACTTTGCTGAATTCATGTATCAGTTCTAGCAGACTTTTGGTGGAGTCTATCGGATTTTCCATGTATAATATCATGTCATCTGCAAAAAGCGAAAGCTTGACTTCATCTTTGCCAAT
>NW_024412467.1:26511174-26572070 GCF_014898765.1 Herpailurus yagouaroundi | reverse complement strand
AGCCTTTAATTTAAAGTCTAGTTTGTCTGATATAAGTATGGCTACTCCAGCTTTCTTTTGGCTTCCAGTAGCATGATAAATAGTTCTCCATCCCCTCACTCTCAATCTCAAGGTGTCCTCAGGTCTAAAATGAGTCTCTTGTAGACAGCAAATAGATGGGTCTTGTTTTTTTTATCCATTCTGATACCCTATGTCTTTTAGTTGGTGCATTTAATCCATTTACATTCAGTGTTATTATAGAAAGATATGGGTTTAGAGTCATTGTGATGTCTGTATGTTTTATGCTTGTAGTGATGTCTCTGGTACTTTGTCTCACAGGGTCCCCCTTAGGATCTCTTGGAGGGCTGGTTTAGTGGTGACAAATTCCTTCAGTTTTTGTTTGTTTGGGAAGACCTTTATCTCTCCTTCTACTCTAAATGACAGACTTGCTGGATAAAGGATTCTCGGCTGCATATTTTTTCTGTCTAGCACACTGAAAATCTCGTGCCAATTCTTTCTGGCCTGCCAAGTTTCAAAAGAGAGATCAGTCACGAGTCTTATAGGTCTCCCTTACATGTGAGGGCATGTTTACCTCTTGCTGCTTTCAGAATTTTCTCTTTATCCTTGTATTTGCCAGTTTCACTATGATATGTCGTGCAGAAGATCGATTCAAGTTACGGCTGAAGGGAGTTCTCTGTGCCTCTTGGATTTCAATGCCTTTTTCCTTCCCCACTTCAGGGAAGTTCTCAGCTATTATTTCTTCCAGTACCCCTTCAGCACCTTTCCCTCTCTCTTCCTCCTCTGGGATACCAATTATGCGTAGATTATTTCTTTTTAGTGTATCACTTAGTTCTCTAATTTTCCCCTCATACTCCTGGATTTTTTTATCTCTCTTTTTCTCAGCTTCCTCTTTTTCCATAACTTTATCTTCTAGTTCACCTATTCTCTCCTCTGCCTCTTCAATCTGAGCCGTGGTGGTTTCCATTTTGTTATGCATTTCGTTTAAAGCGTTTTTCAGCTCCTCGTGACTGTTCCTTAGTCCCTGATCTCTGCAGCAAGAGATTCTCTGCTGTCAGCTATACTGTTTTCAAGCCCAGCGATTAATTTTATGACTATTATTCTAAATT
Organism: Herpailurus yagouaroundi; assembly: GCF_014898765.1. Taxonomy (NCBI): domain Eukaryota; kingdom Metazoa; phylum Chordata; class Mammalia; order Carnivora; family Felidae; genus Herpailurus; species Herpailurus yagouaroundi. The sequence continues at coordinate 26,570,964 of NW_024412467.1, read as the reverse complement.
CACTTTCTGTTATATTATTTAAATCCTTTTTGATCAGCTCATTAGCTGTTGTTATTTCCTGGAGATTCTTCTGAGGGGAATTCTTCCGCTTGGTCATTTTGGATAGTCCCTGGCGTGGTGAGGACCTGCAGGGCACTTCCCCTGTGCTGTGGTGTATAACTGGAGTTGGTGGGCGGAGCCGCAGTCAGACCTGATGTCTGCCCCCAGCCCGCCGCTGGGGCCACAGTCAGACTGGTGTGTGCCTTCTCTTCCCCTCTCCTAGGGGTGGGATTCACTGTGGGGTGGGGTGGCCTGTCTGGGCTACTTGCACACTGCCAGGCTAGTGATGCTGGGGATCTGGCGTCTTAGCTGGGGTGGGTAGGCAAGGTGCACAGGGCCAGGAGGGGAAGGCTTAGCTTGCTTCTCCTTAGGTGATCCACTTCAGGAGGGGCCCTGTGGCAGCAGGAGGGAGTCAGATCCGCTGCCGGAGGTTTGGCTCCGCAGAAGGGCAGAGTTGGGTGTTTGCGCGGAGCGAGCAAGTTCCCTGGCAGGAACTGGTTCTCTTTGGGATTTTGGCTGGGGGATGGGCGGGGGAGATGGCGCTGGTGAGTGCCTTTGTTCCCCACCAAACTGAGCTCTGTCGTCAGGGGGCTCAGCAGCTCTCCTTCCCTTTGTCCTCCAGCCTTCCAGCTTTCTGAGCAGAGCTGTTAACTTATGACCTCCCAGACACTAAGTCGCGCTTGCTGTCGGAACACAGTCAGTCAGGCCCCTCCGCTTTTTGCAAGCCAGACTCAGGGGCTCTGCTTGGCCGGCGAGCCGCCCCTCCGCTCCGGCTCCCTCCCGCCAGTCCGTGGAGCGCGCACCGCCTCGCCGTCCTTCCTACCCTCTTCCGTGGACCTGTCGTCTGCGTTTGGCTCCGGCGACTCCGTTCTGCTAATCCTCTGGTGGTTTTCTGGGTTATTTAGGCAGGTGTAGGTGGAATCTAAGTGATCAGCAGGACGCGCGGTGAGCCCAGCGTCCTCCTACGCCACCATCTTCCCTCTCCTCTCTCAAAAGTCCCCTTTAACAGTTCTTGCATTTCTCGGTTTTTGTGGTCATAGAATCATGTAGTTTTTGTTTGTCTGGGAAACTCTTTATCTTTCTTTCTATTCTGAATGGTAGTTTTGCTGGATAGAGTGTTCTTGGATGAAGATTTTTCCTACCCAGCATGTTGAAAATATACCATGCCACACTCCCTTATTCCCTTCTGGCTTGGCAATTTTCTCTTGAGAAATTTTCAGATAGACTTAAGGTTTTTTTCTGAAAGTTAATGGCTCCTTTTGCCTTCATGCTTTTAAGATTTTTTTCTTTATCACTATATTTTGCAAATTTAATTATAATATGTGTTAGGTTTCACCTATTTTTGTTGATTTTGAGGGGAGTTCTCTGTCCCTCCTGGATCTGGATGTCTGTTTCTTTCCCCAGATTAGGGAAGTTTTCAGCTATTACTTCTCAAATAAATTATCTGCCCCCCTTTCTCTCTTCTTAGGAACACCTATAATATGAATATTATTTTGTTGAATGGAGTTACTGAGTTCCCTAAGTCTATTCTCAGTTTCCATAATTCTTCTTTCTCTCTTTTATTCAGCTTCATTACTTTCCATTATTTTGTCTTCTAGGTCACTAATTCATTCCTCTGCCCCTTCCAGCCTGCTGTTCATTGCATCAAGCCTGTTTCCAATCTGGTTTTATACATTCTTCAACTCTTACTGATTCTTTTTTAACTCTTATCTCTGTGGTAATGGTCCCACTGATGTCTTTTATTTTCTCAAGCCCAGTGAGTATCCTTATGATTACTGCTTTAAATTCTCAACCAGGCATGTTGTTATATCTCGCTTTGCTTACATATTTGGCCATGGCCTTATCTTGTTCTTTCATTTGGGATAAATTCCTTTATCTCAGCATTTTAAGTGTCTGCCTTCTTCTGTATGTTACAAAAGGCAGTCTTCTTCTTCTGAAAGTAAAAGTCTTATGAAGAACAGTCATGTAGTGCCCAGAGCCTGGCACTTCAAGAATGTCTCTGGTGTATGCTATGTGTGCTCTTGTGTTTTGGCTGCTATATCCTTCCAGTCATCTGCAGAGGCTCTCCTTTCTTGGTATGGGGGAAGTGTTTGGTATCTGGATTAAATGTGGTAAATTAACTAGGTGTTCTCTGGTCTCCTTGTGAAATGAGACCTGTCACCCTCTCCAGCAGAACTGAGGCCCTGAAGAACTCTCTGGTCTAGAAACACAATGTAGGCAGGGTTTGCATAGGTCTTTTGGGAAAGAGCCCTTGTAACTGAGATAGGTTACCTTGATTGAAAAGAGCCATTCTACCATATCATAGGGGAGTGGGGCTTGGTTAAGCAAGTTAGACAGCCAGTGTTGGTGCTGTTCTGTTTCTGTCATGTGGTTCTATATTTATACTGAGGGGTTGGGGAGGGAAATGGCACCAGCCAGCAACTTTGTTCCCAGTGAATTCTGTCTTTCTGGGATGAGTTCCAAGAAGAGTAAATCATCTCCCCCACTGTGTGCCTCAGGTGTTCTTCAGTTTGCCATTTCAATTATGTTTGGATCCAGGTTTTTTGCTTGCTTTCTCTCCAGGAGCAGTGCAGTATCCTCCTGGCTCTATACCAGCCAAATGCACTGATCTTTTTAAAACTCCGGGCTTTAGGCCCTTCTGGTTGCAAGAACTCACCAAATTCAGCCTCTCTCATTTTCCAAGCCAATGGCTTTGGGGGAAATGTTCTTGAGCATCTTCTTGTGTGTTCCTCTCTCTCACTCTCTCTGTTACTAAGGCTCCTCCCCTCCACAGTACCCTGAGCCATTTCTCCCATAAGCTAGGTCCCTACACTTCCTACTTGCTTTGATATGGTTTCTTCTCTCCCTTTATTTGTGGTGTTTGTTCTGTCAGTCTTCAGATTGATGATTCCTGGAGTATTTAGAGGTACTTGATAATTATCTAGTTGTGTTCATGGAACAAGACCAGTGTCCTCCTACTCCACTGCCATCTTCCTGTCTCGCCATTGGAGTTTCAATGGAGATTGCATTGAATCTATAGATCACTTTGGGTAGTATGGATATTTTCAAAATATTATTTTTCCAATCTATGAACATGGGAAATCTTTTTTTATTCAATTTATTTCATCAGTAATTTGTTGTTCTCAGTGTATAAAACTTTCATATCCTTGGTTAAATTCATTCCTAAATATTTTGTTATTTTTGATGTTATTATAAATGATACTTTTTAAAATTTCTTTTTTAAATAGTTCATTATTATAATATGAGAATGCAACTAATTTTTACATTGACTTTGTATTCTGCAACTTAACTGAATCAGTTCAAACAGTTTTCTTATGGATTCTTTAGTGTTTTCTATATATAAAATTATGTAACTGGTAAACAGAGAATTTTACATCTTTTCCAATTGGGATACCCTTTATTTCTTTGTTCTTCTTAATTGCTCTGACTAGGACTTCCAGAATTATGTTAAATGAAAGTGGCAAGAGTGGGGAAAAGATTTTATTATACCATAATTCTTGGAAAGAATTTTCTAAAGTTTTTAAATGTTTATTTATTTTTGAGAAAGAGAGGGACAGAGAGAGAGGCTGAGTTGGGGAGGGGCAGAGAGAGAGAGAGAGAAAAACACAGAATCTGAAATAAGTCCCAGGCTCCAAGTTGTCAGCACAGAGACCAACACGGGCCTCAAACTCGGGAACAGTGAGATCATGAACTGAAGTCAGATGCTTAACTGAGCCACCCAGCCTCCTCTGACTGATAGCATTTTCTAGACATTATATTTCTTTTTGAGTCACTTTTGGTAATCTGTGTCTTTTTAGGTATTTATCCATTTCATTTAACTAAACTTTTATGTTGGCATAAAATTTTAGAGCATTTCTTTATAATCCTTTTTTATTTCTGTATCATTGGTAATAATGTCCTCTCATCCACAACTTTAGTAGTTTGAGTCTTCTCTCTCCTTTTTCATAGTGAATCTACTAAAATATTGTCAATTTTATTGATCTTTTGAAAGAACCATCTTTTGGTTTTATTAATTTTCTGCATTGTGTTTCTATTCTCTGTTTCATTAATTTCTACTCTAATCTTTATTCTTTCATTCTGTTTGATTTAGGTTTAGTTTGCTCTTCTTTGCCTACTTTCTCAATGTAGAAAGTTGAGGGTATCAATTTTTTAATTATTATTATTTTTCTTAACTTGTTTTATTTTTTATTATTTTTTTTAAATTTACATCCAAATTAGCATATAGTGCAACAATGATTTCAGGAGTGGATTCCTTAGTGCCCCTTACCCATTTAGCCCATCCCCCCTCCCACAACCCCTCCAGTAACCCTCAGTTTGTTCTCCATATTTATGAGTCTCTTCTGTTTTGTTCCCCTCCCTGTTTTTGTGTTTTGTTTCCCTTCCCTTATGCTCATCTGTTTTGTCTCTTGAAGTCCCCACGTTAGTGAAGTCATATGATTTTTGTCTTTCTCTGACTGACTAATTTCACTTAGCGTAATACCCTCTAGTTTCATCCACATAGTTGCAAAAGGCAAGATTTCATTCTTTTTGATTGCCGAGTAATACTCCATTGTGTATATATATATAAATACCACATCTTCTTTATCCATTCATCCATCGATGGACATTTGGGTTCTTTCCATACTTTGGCTATTGTTGATAATGCTGCTATAAACATGGGGGTGCATGTGTCCCTTTGAAACAGCACACCTGTATCCCTTGGATAAATGCCTAGTAGTGCAATTGCTGGGTCATAGGGTAGTTCTATTTTTAGTTTTTTGAGGAACCTCCATACTGTTTTCCAGAGTGGCTGCACCAGCTTGCATTCCTACCAACAGTACAAAAGAGATTTCTTTCTCTGCATCCTCGCCAACATCTGTTGTTGCCTGAGTTGTTAATGTTAGCCATTCTGACAGGTGTAAGATGGTATCTCATTGTGGTTTTGATTTTTATTTCCCTGATGATGAGTGATGTTGAGCATTTTTTCATGTGTTGGTTTGCCATCTGGATATCTTCTTGAGAAAAGTGTCTATTCATGTCTTTTGCCCATTTCTTCACTGGATTATTTGTTTTTTTGGGTGTTGATTTGATAAGTTCTTTATAGATTTTGGATACTAACCCTTTATCTGATATGTCATTTGCAAATATCTTCTCCCATTCCATTGGTTGCCTTTTAGTTTTGCTGATTGTTTCCTTCACTGTGCAGAAGCTTTTTATTTTGATAAGGTCCCAGTAGTTCATTTTTGCTTTTGTTTCCCTTGCCTCCAGAGATGTGTTGAGTAAGAAGTTGCTGCGGGCAAGATCAAAGAGATTTTGCCTGCTTTCTCCTCAAGGATTTTGATGGCTTCCTGTCTTACATTTAGGTATTTTATCCATTTTAGTTTATTTTTCTGTATGGTGTAAGAAGGTGGTCCAGGTTCATTCTTCTGCATGTCGCTGTTAGGGTATCAATTTTTCATCCTCCTTTTTAATCTAGGTATTTATAGCTATAAATTTCCCTTTAACAGTTCCCATATGCCTTGGCATGTTTTGTGTTATTTTTGTTTCCTCAAAGTATTTTCTAACTTCCCTAATGATTTTTTTTGTCTCCCTTGACTAGAGTTAGTTTCCACATATTTGTGAAATTTCCACATTTTTTTCTGTTACTGATTTCTAATCTAATTTCATTATGGCCGAGGACATATTTTGTATTACTTTAACCCTTTTAAATTTGAGGTTTGTTTTTGGTGTAACATAAGGTTTATCCTGGGGAATGTTCCATATGCACTTGAAAAGAAGATATGTTATTAATAAGTGTATATACATTTACATTAGGTTATAGTATAGTTTGATTTTTCTATTTTGTTGTTGCTCTTATTGATAATATCTTCTGTCTATATGTTCTATTATTAAAAATGCGATATTGAAGCCCCCAATCATTATTGTTGAATTATCTATTTTTTTCAATTCTGTCAGATTTTGCTTCATGTATTTTGGGATCTATTGTTGTTAGGTGCAAACATATTTATAGTTGTTATAACTTCCAAATGAATGGATCATTTTAAAATTATGAAATATCCTTCTTTATCTCTATTTATCTTTTCTGTGTCCTAAAGTTTACTTTGATATTAAAAAGGCCTCTTTTCCTTTTTTTTCTTCTTCTTCAGTCTCAGGTGATTGTGGGCTGCATTTACATTTCAAAGACATAAGGTTTCTTTGTGGCTCAGTGAGTTAAGTGTCTGATTCTTGATTTCAGCTCAGGTCATAATCTCATGGTTTGTGGGTTTGAGCTTCAGACTGGGCTCAACTGTGACAGCATGGAGCCTGTTGGGATTCTTTCTCTATATATACCCCACCCCACTCACTCTTTCTCTCAAAATAAATAAAGTAAAACTTAAAGAAAAGAGTTTTATAGTAATTGTTAAATCCATCTTCTTTTTTTTAAGAACAGGACAATTCTCTTACAATAACCTAATATTTTATAATATCTATACACATTTTGAGAGGAACAGGTGTGGTTTGTGGATTGGTAACCACAGGTGGGCCTGAATTATTTCTAGAGTTGAATTTCTGATTTTGTAGATATTTGAAGACAAAGAGAGTTGAGTCCAATTCCTCTAAAGAACTGGATCATAACCTGAATATCAAAGTATTGATCGACATTTTAAATTATTTTTTTAATGTTAGGGAAAATTTTTAATCTGTAAAAGCATTTTAAGGAAAACCTTCTTTCTGGGAACCCAATTTAACTTTGGCATATCTGAGCCCTTGAATATCAGTCTTCTGCTGATCATTTGTAGGAGGGTCTAGGAGAAATCAGAGATCTAAATAAATGGACAAACATAACTTGTTTATGGATTGGAAGATTTAACATAGTAACCTATCAATTCTCCCCAAATTGGTATACAGATTTAAGGCAATTTCTATTATAATCTCAGGAATACTTTTTTTGTAGATTCAGACAACATTATTCTAAGATATAAATAAAAAGATAAAGAAACTATAATACCTCAGCCAATCTTGAAAAAGAAGGAAAGAATGAGAAGAAGCAATCTACTCTATTTCAAGGCTTATCTAATTAAGAAGGATAAGATAAATAAAGGATACACACATTGAACAATGGACCTAAATATAGAGAATGCAGAAATATATCTATACAGCTATTCTCAACTGAGCAGACAATGAGAAAAAAGAAATTTAATGGAATAAAGATAGCCTTTCAACAGATGATGCTGGAGCAATTTCATATCCACTGGTGTGGAAAATGCACTTCAATCTAAGTCTCACACTTTATGCAAAAATTAACTCAAAATGGATGAGGAATTAAATGTAAAATATAATGCATAAAATGATTTAGAAAAAAGCACAGGAGAAAATCTTCAATATCTAGGGCTAGGCAAAATATACCTAACACCCTAAAGTTGGCTGATTAAAAATAAAATTGAGGTGCACCAGAGTGGCTCAGTTGGCTAAGTGTCTAACTTCAGCTCAGGTCATGATCTCACAGTTCATGAGTTTGAGCCCAGCGTTGGGTTCTGTACTGACAGCTAGAGCCTGAAGCATGCTTCAGATTCTATGTCTATGCCCCTTCCCCACTCATTCCCACCCCCACTCTCTCAAGAATAAATAAACATTAAAAATATTAATAAAAAGAAAATTGACAAACTGAAATTTACCAAAATAATCTTTGCTCTGTGAAAGGCTCTGTTAATCAGATGAAAACACAAGTTTCAAACTGAGAGAAAATATTTTCAAACCCAATACCTGAAAGGACCATTATCTAAAGTGTACAAAGAACTCTGAAAATTCAATAGTACAAAAAAAAAAGCACACTCCCTTAGAATATGGCCATAAGCCATGAAGAAATATCTCACCAAATAATATGACAAATAAGCACATGAAAAGATATTTCACATCATTAGCGATTAAGAAAATACAAATTTCCAACAGTACACTAAAAGAATCATTCACCACAATCAAGTGGGATATATTCCTGGGCTGCAAGAATGCTTTAATATTTGCAAATCAATCAACATGACACACCAAAAAGAAGGGATATAAACCATATGATCCTCTCAATAGATGGAGAAAAAGCATTTGACAAAGTACAACATCCATCTATGATAAAAACACTCAAAGTACGGATAGAGCAAACATATCTCAACATAATAAAGGCCATATACAAAAAAAACCCACATGTAATATCATCCTTAATGGGGAAAAACTGCTAGCTTTACCCCTATGGTCAGGAAAAAGATAAGGATGTCCACTCTCACCACTGTTGTTCAACATAGTACTGGAAGTCCTAGCCTCAGACAACAAAAGGAAATAAAAGACATCTAAATCAGTGAAAGTCAAACTTTCACTCTTCAAAGATGAAATGATACTTTTTGTGGAAAACCTGAAAGACTCAACCAGAAAGTTGCTAGAAGTGATACATAAAGTCAGCAAGCTATAGGATATAAAATCAACATGCAGAAATCTGTTGCATTTCTATTACCAATAATGAAGCAGCCAAAAAAAGAAATCAAGGAATCAATCCCATTTGTAATTGCACCAAAAACAATAATATACCTAGGAATGAACTTAACTAAAGAGGTAAAAGATCAATACTCTGAAAACTATAGTACATAAAACTTATGAAAGAAAGTAAAGAGGACACAAATAAATGGAAAGGCATTCCATGCTCATGGATTGGAAGAACATTGTTAAAATGTCTATACTACCCAGAACAATTTAATGCAATCCTTATCAAAATACCACCAGCATTTTTTTTCACGGAGCTAGAACAAGCCTAAAATTTTTATGGAACTACAAAAGACTACAAATAGCCAAAGTAATCCTGAAAAAAGAAAAACAAAACTGGAGGCATCACGATTCTGGATTTCAAACTATATTACAAAACTGTAGTCATCAAGACAGTATGGTACTGGTACAAATACAGACACATTGATTGATGGAACAGAATAGAAAACCCAGAAATGTACCCACAACCATATGGTCAGCTCATCTTTGACAAAGCAGGAAAGAAAATCCAATGGACAAAACACAGTCTTTTCAACAAATGGTGTTGGGAAAACTGGACAGCAACATACAGAAGAATGAAATTGGACCACTTTCTTACACCATACACAAAAATCAACTTAAAATTGGATGAAACCCTAAATGTGGGACAGGAAACAATCGAAATCCTAGAGAACACAGGCAGCAACCTCTTTGAGCTCAGGCAGAGCAACTTCTTACCAGACACTTATTGCTGAAGACAAAAGTAACAAAACAAACATGAACTATTGGGACTTCATCAAAATAAAAAGCTTCTGCACGGCAAAGGAAACAATCAGCAAACTAAAAGGCAGTCTGTGGCATGGGAGAATATATTTGCAAGCGACATATCTGATAAAGGGTTAGTGTCCAAAATCTATAAAGATTTTATCAAACTCAACACCCAATAAACAACCCACTTAAGAAATAGGCAGAAAAAATGAACAGACACTTTTCCAAAGACATCCAGATGGCCAACAGACACATGAACATCACTCATCATTCGGGAAATACAAATCAAAACCATGAGATTCCACCTCACACCTGTCAGAATGGCTAAAATTAACAACACAAGAAACAACAAGTGTGTTGGTGAGGATGCTGAACCTTCTTACAGTGTTGGTGGAAATGCAAAGTGGTGAAGTCACTGTGTGGAACAGTATGGAGGTTCCTCAAAAAGACTAATAATAGAACTACCTTTTGATTCAGTAATTGCACTCTTAGGTATTTACCCAGAGGATACCAAAATACATATTTGAAGGGATACTTACACTCCAATGTTTATAGCAGCATTATCAACAATAGCCAAATTATGGAAAGAGCCCAAATGTCCATAAACTGATGAATGGATAAGGAAGATATTATATATATATATATTCCATTATATATATTCATATATACATATATTCATATATACATATATATATAATGGAATATTACTCAGCTATCAAAAAGAATTAAATCTTGCCATTTGCAATGACATGGATGGAGCTAGAATGTATTATGGTAAGCAAGATAAGTCATTAAGAAAAAGACAAATGACATATGATTTCACTCATATATGGAAATTAAAAACAAAACAGTTGAAAATATGGGAAGAGGGGTAGGAGAGAGGGAAACTAACCACAAGAGTCTCTTAACAATAGAGAACAAACTGAGGGTTGATGGAAATTTGTGAGTAGCAGATGTGTTGGATGGGTGACGGGTATTAAGGAGGATAATTGTGATATGTACTGGAAGTTGTATGTAAGTGATGAATCACTGAATTCTCCTCCTGAAATCAATATTTCACTGTACATTAACTAAAATTTAAATAAAAAATAAAATCATAAAAAGAAAAGGTGAGTGTGCTTTTCCTCAGTTAAAAAAAAAAGAAAAACGAATGGGCAATAAACATGAAATAATGTTTAACCACACCATTAATTAAGTAAATGTAAGTCAAAACAGAATTCATTTATCAGATTGAGAAATACTTACAAATTTAAAATTAAAAGAAAAAGAAATAAAAAATAAAATGCCCACTATGACCACACATCTATACTATGAAGGACTAGGCAGCCTTTAAAACAAATGAGGACATGGAAATATTTCTGACATATAGGTATATGCAAAATAATTCAGAAAGATACATTTTATGAATACATTCGTTTTAAAACCCAGCAACTACCAAAAATACACTTGCATGAATTCCTATACAGACATAGATATGAATGCAGAGAATGGACTAAAAATGTAGACCAATTGATAATAACTAGATATGAAGAGGAAAGTTGGTTTAGATGTGGTGAAGAGTGATGCACACATCAGTTTTCTTTTCCATTGTTTGAGCATTTTACCAAAAAAAAAAAAAAAAAAAAAAAAAGCTCTGGTATTACTTCTGCAATTGTAGAATTCAATAGATTTTATTTTATTTTATTATTTATTTATTTATTTATTTTTGTTAAACGTAATTTATCAAATTGGTTTCCATACAACACCCAGTGCTCATCCCAACAGGTGCCCTCCTCAATGCCCATCACCCACTTTCCCCTTTTCTCCCCACCCCCCATCAACCCTCAGTTTGTTCTCAGTATCCAAGAGTCTCCCATAGAAATCAATAGATTTTAAAACAAAGCTAAAGCAACAAGAAATGGCAGGGCACAAATGTCTATTGGCTGTCTATGACAGAACCCCATGCAGTCAGGGCCTCTGAGCATGTCTATTCTAAATTTCTGTATGTGATTCACAGAATCAGAGACATCAATTCTGGAAGGGGCCTTAGATATCTCAACAGCTTCCTCAGCTCAGTAAAAGCATTTTTGAGAATGAGTCACAGGATAGGAGTTTGGGTTGGAGTGTACAGAGTGGACGATAGGCTACCAGAAGCAAGGGTATTCCAGAACCAATGCTAATTTCAACTCATTTTTAATTTCACTTTCATCTCAAAATTACTTTGTCACATTAAGCATTTTAGTAAAACCTTCCTAATGTAATATTGAGAATCCCTACCAATGCTATTTATTTCCAGGTAATGGCTGGGACTTCTCTTCCATCCTGTAAAATATTCTCTCTACCCATACTCCTGAATGCTATTTCCCCATGTCACAGAGAACCTTACAGCTTTCCTAGCAACTAATGGAGACACTTTTAATTTCTACAGGCTTCAGACTTGTAGGAACAATACGAGTTTCCTCCCAACCTAGCCACAAAGGATGATAGGTCCCACCCAGGATGGCACAGTCTCAGGACACTGGACCATACATAGGTGAAGATTTCAGCACCTGTAGGGTGACTCTTTTATCAGATGTGCTCTTGGTGAGGCAGAATCTGTTGATGGAGACAAAGTTTCAGACACATTATTTGAGTGGGCAAAGTCTCAGCCAGCAGCACAATCTCCAGCACCTTGATCCCATACTCCTGCTCCTACTGCTTCACTGTAACACCCACAGCCTGTTGCCTTGGACACCACCATTGATTTTCTCTTTTTGACCTTCAGCTCATTCATTTGTTTCTCTCTTTGATTGACCCTCATGGGAGTGAGGGATCAGAGTGAAACTATGGCCAGGGGATATCATGCCCTCTTCAATTTTTGCTAACCCCACTGGCCTACTGACTTGCATTGGTAAATTTTCTCCACTGCAAAGCCAATGATATTTACATAAAAACATCTCACTTAAATATTCTGAGTCACTTACTGTCAGTTATATGTTTCTTCTTTTTCCTATTCCATCTCTGATCTTTCTTTCTTATCCCTTTTCTCTAATAGTCTCCTAAGTGTCAATGCTCCTCACTTCTATCCTAGATCTCTCTTTGTTACTTTTTCTCTTTGCTCCCCTTCTTTTCTTCCTTTTTGTTCCCTCCCCTTATCTTTTAAGTCTTTGTACCTCCTTACATCCCTTCCTCAGATTTCACTCACTATGTGATCTTGATCTCATCTTCAGACCTCTTTCTCCATTCACTGCCTACTGAACATTTCTACACTTATGTTCCATCAGTAATTTGAACTTGTTCAAAACAGACTTTGTAATTTTCCCTCCAAACTTAATTCTCATCCTTCATGCCCATCTTGGTGAATGGTCTTCCCATCCAAGTATTCATCCCAGCCAGATACTTTGTATTGTCCTTACTTCTTTTTGTTTTTAATCAATCTGATTGTGCCATTCTTACTTGCTAACAGGCTAAAATCCAGGTTCCTGGCATATCACACAGAAAGTTCCATGATCTGAGACTGCTGACCTCTCTCTAGCCTCATCTTTTACCATCCTCACTCCCTACACACAGACACCCACACACATTGGAATGTGCTGTATGCTCTACTTTTGGTACCTTTGCCTATGTTGCCTTTTTGATGAAACCTTCTGCTCTCATTTGCCCATCTTAATAATATATGCTTTTCAAGATTTACCTAAAGTTTTTATGATATCCCCATAAAACTATTCCTGTTACCACAAGTAGAATTAATGACTTTCTTTGTATAGGTCTTCTGTGTTCTGGGCAGACATTTTTTTTTACAGCACCAAAATTATTATTTACTTGTCTTCCTCATTAAACAAAAATGTCATTAAGGATTAATTCAGCCAAGGGTTAGTCATACTAGAAACACTTAATGTATGTTTGTTGAATGAATGAGTTAATTAGCAAATTAATGAGAATAAGTAACTAAAATAAGTAATACTCCCATTACAAAGGCAAAAATCATTTCTTGTCTCAGTGGCTGTCTGAAAATCCATAGTATTTGGGATTTGGGAGTGGGCACTTGGGGTGATATAAAAGAAAAGTTGATTTTCATTGTATTATCCCACCTTCAAGCAGTCAGAGAACTAATATATTTGAAAAAGTTTAAAAGAGTACCAAGTTGTGCAGTACTATAAATGGACTGGAAGTCCAAAAACAAGCAAAATGTGTGTGTGTGTGTGTGTGTGTGTGTGTATCTCCATGCCTCCTTAGGATTTCATGTAGTAGCAGCAGGAAGGATAGGAGCAATCTAGACAAGTAGAATGAGCAATATCTCTTTTTAAAGAAGCAAGCAAGAAGGCAACTGCTAAAAATTATGATTAACAGGTTAAAAAGTCCAATGATTGTCACAAATACAAACAGTACTTGTATGTGATATTTAAATACAATTGAAATTTTTAATTTCAAATATAATTTCACTTGTAGTTCCACATATAGAAGAAGCTAGGTATAAGAGGGATTCATTATGGGATGTTGGAAGAAGAGCAAGGAAGACATAGGACTTCTTAGTAAGGTCAATGAAGCTAGGAGATCATCTCATCTCAGGAAACCTGTAGATGTAGTCACTCATAGAATGAAGGAGTTTGCAGATGCCTTAAACCTCATGTAGACTATCCCATTACCCTGTAACCTATTACCCTGATTGTGAAGTCATTCAGCCTCTGCCAGGACATGACCAATATTGGACAGCTGATTATTTCACAAGGGAAAAGACAATGGGGAAAACATTCCAAGCACAAAGAAAAAAAAACGTTATGTTTTGAAAAATGTCAGGGTAACAGAATGGGCCTTGTGATGAGACTATTCTGAGAGGAGATATGCTCACATTTGGACACTTTGAGTTTGAAAGGATATCAGTAAATTCAAAGGGAGCTGGCCTGTGGTCTGGTACAGTGCAAATCTGAGTTTTAAGTGAGAGTTTAGACTCCTATAGGGAGGGATTCATTTAGAAGCAAAAGTTGGAGTTTTGGGGGCAAATGTTATATAGTTAATTTTAAAACCAACTTGTCCAGGGGTGCCTGTGTGGCTCAGTGGGTTAAGTGTCTGACTTCAGCTCAGGTCATGGTCTCACGGTTCGTGGGTTCAAATCCCACATTAGGCTCTGTGCTGACAGCTCAGAGCTTGGAGCCTGCTTCAGATTCTGTGTCTCCCCTTCTCTCTGTCCCTCCCCCACTCATGCTCTGTCTCTCTCTCCTTCTAAAATAAATGAAAACATTAAAAAAATTTTAAACCAACTTTTCAGGGGGCACCTGAGTGGCTCAGTTGGTGAAGTGTCAGACTTTGGCTCGGGTCATGATCTCACAATTCATGAGTTCAATCTCCATATCTGGCTCTGTGCTGATGGCTCAGAGCCTGGAGCCTGCTTCAGATTCTGTGTCTCCCTCTCTTTCTCTCTGCCCCTCCCCCACTTGGGCTCTTTCTCTCTCAAAAATAAATAAATTTTTTTAATAAAATAAAGCCAACAGACAATAAGAAAAAATACAACAGATGTGCCTTGTGGGAGAAAAAAAGTTACAGGCTCCATGAGTAATGAAATTATTTCATATGCTTGATGAGAAGTACCCAAAATGTACTTGGGTGTTTGGGCTAGTGTACATGAAACAGTCTCCTGTTTTTTTTTTATTTTTATTTTTTATTTTCCAACGTTTATTTATTTTTGGGACAGAGAGAGACAGAGCATGAACGGGGGAGGGGCAGAGAGAGAGGGAGACACAGAATCGGAAACAGGCTCCAGGCTCTGAGCCATCAGCCCAGAGCCCGACGCAGGGCTCGAACTCACGGACCGCGAGATCGTGACCTGGCTGAAGTCGGACGCTTAACCGACTGCACCACCCAGGCGCCCCAACAGTCTCCTGTTTTAAAGGTGAAAGGATCTGTTATTTCTTTTCAGTAGGTAGAAGGTCAATGTAAAAAAATCTGCTTTGTAAATGCATAAGATTGCTTAGCATAAATTAAATCACAGAAAATTTAAAATATATAATGCAATCAGCTTGCTTAGAATTCAATCAAATTCATACACGGTGCTGAGATACCTAATTGAATTATGTTTCAATTCCCACATTTCTTTCATTTTCATTTTGAAAGCTACAATAAGAGGGGTGCCTGGGTGGTGCAGTAGGTTAAATATTAGACTTTGGCTCAGGTCATGATCTCGGAGTTTGTGAGTTTGAGTCCTGTGATGGGCTCTGTGCTGATAGCTTGGAGCCTGGAGCCTGCTTCAGATTCTGTGTCTTCTCCTCTCTCTCAGCCCTTCCCCCACTGATACTCTGTCTCTTTTTCTCAAAAATAAACATTAATTTTTTTTAAAAAAGTTACAATAAGAAAAAAAAAACAACTCCCCTAAGTATTATATTTTTGCTGAGTCAAAGAGTGAACTCAGCAAAATTCACTCTTTGTATCAGAAAGAAGAGTTTCAAGTTGTTTTGGCCTAATTGCCATTTAATACCAAACACAATATTTACTAGCACTTATTTCTATTGAGAATATAGTCATTTATACTTTTAGATGTTATGTTATGGTCTATTGAAGTATCATATGGTTCCAGCACATGATGGCATGAAATTCCAAAGGTAGAGTATTTTCTAGTAAAAAGGTCAACATTCAACAGTGTCTCAGAAGTTACACATTTATTGTGATTCTCCTTTAATAAGTTGCTGAGATCTCTAAGTCTAGTATCTTGTGTCTCTTGTTTCTCTCCTTTTTTTTAACTTCATTATTTTCTATATTTTTATCTTATATATCACTGGTTTGCTGCTCTGCTTTATCCATCCTCACTGTAATGGCATCCGTTCAAGATTGCATCTCAGTTATAGCATTTGCAGAGAAAGGGGAACACTTCGCACTACTGGTGGGAATGCAAACTAGTGCAGCCACTCTGGAAAACAGTATGGAGGATCCTCAAAAACACCAAAAATAGGGGTGCTTGGGTGGCTCAGTCTGTTGAGTGTCTGACTCTAAATTTCAGCTCAGGTCATGATACCAGGATTGTGGGATTGAGCCTCTGTGCTTAGTGTGGAGCCTGCTTAAGCTTCTCTCTGTCTTTCCCTCTGCCCCTCTCCCCTGCTTGTGTGCTCTCTCTATCTCTAAAATAAAATAAAATAAAATAAAATAAAATAAAATAAAATATATTAAAAAAAACCTGAAAATAGAATGACCCAGTAATTGTACTACCAGGTATTTATCCAAAGGATTAAAAAAAATGCTAATTCAAAAGGGCACATGCATCCCAATGTTTATAGTGCATTATCAATAATAGCCAAATTATGAAAAGAGCCCAAATATCCATAGACTGATGAATGGATAAAGAAGATATTGTGTGTGTGTGTGTGTGTATACACACACACACACACACACACACACACACACTGGAATATTATTCAGTGATCAAAAAGAATGAAATCTTACCATTTGCAACAATGTGGATGGAACTAGAGTGTATTATGCTAAAGGAAATAAGTCAGAGAAAGACAAATACATGACTTCACTCCTATGTGGAATTTAAGAAACAAAACAGATAAATGTGGGGAAGGGAAGGAAAAATAAGGTAAAAACACAGAAGGAGACAAGCCATAAAAGACTCTTAAATTCAGAGAACAATCTGAGGGTTTCTGGAGAGGAAGTGGTTGGAGGGATGTGCTAAATGGGTGATGGACATTAATTTCCATGTGGGTACAGGCACCTGTTGGTGAGGGAGGAAACATCCTCCACTCAACATCCACAAGGCTTCCTTCTGAACATCAACTTTTTGCTTACAGACGAGACTACCTGAAGCCCATCTCCTCGCCACTTTAGTCTGAAGAAGTGGTTAAAGAATAAATAGCAGGAAGCTGAGGGACCCATACTCTGGGGGTGGTGCCCTTTGTTTTGTTTTTGTTCCTTCCTGGATGGCCCACAGATGGAGAGAGGGTTGGGCAAGCAGGTGCTGGGCAGCTTATGGGTTAGCTCAGAGCTTTCTTATTGGCAATTACAGAGCAGTGGAGTAAAAGGTATTTCTAAGACCTGCAAGCTAAGAGGAACTTAAAGGTAAGTGGGAAAGATTAACCAGAGTAAGCTGCTTCATATATCCTCTGCTGCCTTTTTTTCCCCACCCACCTCCAAGGCAGTTCTCCAGAGGCAGCAGATGTTAAAGTTGAGTGAGGTGAATTAGGGAGAGTACCAGCTTAGAAAAAGTACCCTTAAATCACCCACACATCTTCTGTTACCTTCTCATCAGCATAAACTTCTAATATCTTTTCTAAGGCTAGTCTTCCTGGAGTGACCATGGCTTCATTTAAGTCATAGTAGTATTATCCCCATTTATAGATGAAAAACACATCTATGTTCTTGTATAACTTTGGCAAGCTAGGAATTTAGAATGGCACAGATCATTCTGTGCCTTTTGAGAAACATACCTCAAGAATTTTGTGCTAGATTTCTTCCTTTTGCGCCTCCAGAACTGCTCTCCACTCTCCCTGGTGCCATGGGTGACTGACCAGAGTGACCACACAATGACCCCTCTGGCTTCTAGCTGGTGCTGGCCAGTGTGGGTCCTGGAGGAGATCAGAGCAGGGAGGAGAGCAGCTTTCCTTTAGACCCAACTGTATTGGTGCTAGCTGAGTCCTAGCCATCATTATTTCTCTCTGGATGGCCCTTTCTATTCAACTCTCCTTCTGGGTTCTGGGCTTTCAGTATACTTGGGAGCTTCCTTATTACAAGGGCAGGAGTAAACTTTATTTCCTTTTGTGGCTCCTTACTTCTTATCCACTTTTATAAATAGGCACTTTTATTAAACCCTACTGAAATATCCTAATTTTAAAATACCCTAATCATGTTTTCTGCTAGCACCTTAAAACAAATATGAATTTTTTAAGTTTAAATTCAAGTTAGTAAACATATAGTATAGTACTAGTTTTTGGAGTAGAATTTAGTGATTCATTACTTATAGCACCCAGTGCTTATCCAATATGTGTCCTCCTTAATGCCCATCACCCATTTATCCCACCCCCCTTCCCACCTCTACTCAACCAACCCTCAGTTTGTTCTCTGTATTTAAGAGTCTCTTGTGATTTACCTCCCTTTATGTTTTCATCTTATTTTACTTTTCCTTCCCTTCCCCTACATTCATCTGTTTTGTTTCTTAAACTCCACATATGAGTGAAATCGTATGATATTGTCTTTCTATGAGTGACTTATTTTGCAACCTTACACAAAACACACAACTATTTAAGACAAAAGATTATATTATTTTGTTAGTAAGAATTCTATATTTTGGAGATGCAGAAATTGATGAATCTTACTGCACGATCTCAACCAATCCCGAGGGCCACCATGGCATGGAAATACTATTCACGGTCCAGGGGCAGCTCCTGTATCCCTAAAGTATCCTAACTAGGACTCTAAGAACAATACTAAAGAGCCTTTTCTTTGGTTTTGTTATTGCCTGAACTTGACATTTTCTTTTGGAATGAAACTCTCCTAGAGAGATGTAGGATAGCATTCAAAGTTACTGCTATAGTAGGATGCAGTGAAGCAGGTATTCTCTTCTCTGACCGGAAAGTACCTGAAAACTCCGGAAGTTCTTCTCTACTTGGGATGAGTATGCCAAATATGATGTCAGGATAGGGTGCATTGGAAGGGCCAGTACATACCTGGAAAGCAAACATGGCATGTAGAATTTTCTCTTCCTACCCCTGATTTGTTCTCCTTACTGTATTTAGGGCTTGGTCTTGCTTTAAAAAAACAGGTAAAAACAAAAGTGAAAACATCTTAAAAGCCTAACATTATGGTCCAGCAATACAGTGAAGTATGCAGGATAATTTTGAAAACTAGTTCAGAATTTATGATATAAAATTTAATGAATAAAGCAGACCATTAGGTAGTGTATGTATCATGGCTACCACTCTAATAGATAGGTAGATAGATATAGATGACATATATAGATAGATGATATAGATATAAATTAGATATAGATATAGACTAGATTCTGGGAGGATAAAATCATAAAAGAAAATAGTGTGTTAAAGTCATAGAATTATGGGTATTATTTTTTGTCTTTTATATCTTTGTTGGAAGAGATAGTTCTCTCTGGGCCTTTTGATCCCTTATATGTCTTGTTGGGAATGCCAGGGCTACAAAGGCATTTAGCTGGGCCATTCCTCAGGGTTGTTTGTGTACCTAATAATCTTGAGAGATGAGGTAACTTTTCTCTCCAAAGAACAGGTTTGCGGGGCGCCTGGGTGGCGCAGTCGGTTAAGCGTCCGACTTCAGCCAGGTCACGATCTCGCGGTCCGGGAGTTCGAGCCCTGCGTCAGGCTCTGGGCTGATGGCTCAGAGCCTGGAGCCTGCTTCCGATTCTGTGTCTCCCTCTCTCTCTGCCCCTCCCCCCTTCATGCTCTGTCTCTCTCTGTCCCAAAAATAAATAAACGTTGAAAAAAAAATTTAAAAGAACAGGTTTGCTTAATGCTTGCTATAAAAGCAGTAGATTATCTAACCTCTGGGTTCCTCAGCTGTGACACAAAACCACTGTATGCAGAGCAGATCCATCTGAGTTCATGTCATCACCTGTGTGAGAACTGGAGGTAAGGGGAGCTGACACTTGTAAGCTGATGGATGAACTTCTTCCTGTGCTGTGAGTAATAAAGTTCTTTGTCTCTGACCCAGAAGTCTTGTGTCTTCTGCCAACATCTATGAAACTGTAATAGGGCAATTTACTAACTTATAAGGAAGGCAAAATCCAATCCAAGACCAATAGTCTTTAACATTATTGCAAAACCAATTTGTAATTATTTGTTTAATATTTATTTTTCACACAGGACTACAGATTTTATTAAAAATTTTTTAAATGTTTATTTTTGGAAGAGAGAGAGAGAGACAGAGTGAAAGCTGGGGAGGGGCAGAGAGAGAAGGAGACACTGAATCCAAAGCAGGCTCCAGGCTCTGAGCTGTCAGCACAGAGCCAGACGTGGGGCTTGAACCCATGAACCGTGAGATCATGACTTGAGCCGAAGTTGGATGCTTAACCGACTGAGACACCCAGGTGCTTCAGGACTATAGATTTTAAAAGATAAGAAATATGTCTGTCTTTTTACCACTGTTCAACCAGAGCTGAAGGGAGAGCCTGGCAGAGGGTAAGTTTCAACAAATATTGGTTGATTTATGAATTGAAGGAGATGTGTGTAAAGAGAAAGCTATGAGAATGAATCCAAACCCAAATATGAGAGTTTGAAGGCAAGACTGACAGTTTACAATCACATCTCTCTATTGTTAAATAACAAAACACCACCACTTATCAAGTACCTACCAGCCAGGCCCTCTTATAGATTATTTTTTCAAAATTATCACATTTAAATGTTCATAACCTCCATTTCCCAGATTGCAAAGTGCTTTCACACTCACTTGATCTTAGGCATAAGTCTGTGTATTGTTAACCTCAAAGTAAAGCCAACAATAATAGTAATAAATGGCTAATATTTATTCTGGAGTTACTATGTACCACACACTGTTCCACCCTTTTTATGTATATTACCTTGTTTAATCATCACACCTACTCTGTGAGTAACTTTATTATCTTTATTTTACAGTTGAGAGAATTGAATAACAAAGATGTAACTGACTGGTACACAGTCAACCTGCTTCTGAGCAGCAGTGCTTGAATAAAAACAGTCAGTCATGCTGATACCAGAGCTCACAGATGCTTAAGCTATATTGTTTCTTTTTTTTTTAAGCTATATTGTTTCAAAGATGAAAGTGAAGAGAGTGAGAGTGAGTTGCTCTATTGAGATTAGCCAGCTAATAAGTGTCAGAGCTAGAACTCATACCTAGCTCAATTATGAATACTGCTTGGACCTGAAACCAAATCCTAGACCTAATAGTCATAACCAATCCCAAGATAACTTTCTTGGCCTGTTTCTGTGGTCTGACACACCTTACAGTTCAGCCAGCATAGATTTCTGACTACTCTTGCCAATTCTGCCTGACTAGTGTCTGCTCATAAGGCTGCATCCATCTGCCCCATGAGCTCAAACAAACTTAAAATAGAATTACCAAATGCATTCAAAGGATTGGCCATTGCAGAAGGAAAGAGTTCAGAGTTCTCATTTTCATGCTCCTGAATCTGAAGGCATGATTCTGAGATGAGGGCTCTGGTCCCTGTAGCTGTGTGGCTCTGAATCAGTCACATTATCCCCAGAGCAGTCTCATTAGTGACAGCACTGGACCCAATGGCCTCTGAAATCCCTCACTTTCTGCTTCTCAAGCACCATGTATTGCATCATTTGTGACTTCTTTTGGAGGACCTTAGATTTTTCAGTACCAATCAGATCCACTAAGTGAGTGCTTCCTTGCCCCTAAATTCTTCCCATTGCTCTTGTCAGCCCTAGGCCTCTCCTGGGTTTTGTCAGTAAATCACCCACTAAAATTTTCCTACCGTATGTTTTCTTCCCAGTGCTTCTCTGTGACCAAAGATGCTTATATTTTACCATACAAGTTAGAATTTTTGTTTATGTCTTTATGTCTTCCAGGAAATAATGCCTTAACTCTTCTAAATATCTCCTTTGCAGGGGCACCTGGGTGGCTCAGTCACTTAAGCATCCAACTCTTGATTTTGGCTTAGGTTGTGATCTCATGGTTCATGGGATTGAGCCCTGAATTGGCCTCTGCACTGATAGTGTGGAGTCTGCTTGGGATTCTCTCTCTCTCCTCCCGCCCCCGCTCAAACTCTCTTTCTCTCTCAAAATAAACAAACATTAATATATTAAAAAATAATAAAGAAATAGACAAAAAATAACAAACATTAAAAAAATAAATATCTCTATTGCAAAATATTATTATCTCCCAATATTTTCATTCTTATGGATCAGAAACAAGTCCACTGACCTACAGGATGTTAATCTTGAATGTGCCAATCTTTTATTTATATGTGGTAGGACAGAGACTGGATGAATTAGCTAAGATGACATTTATTTTTTAAGTCAACAAACATTTATTTATTGAACACTTACAATGGGCTAGGCACTGGCTAGGTGTAAGAAGAAAAAAATGAATAAGGAAAGAAATATGTACTTAAGGGTTCATGGTTTAGAGAGAAAGACAAACATGTATAAATTATATTTCATACCATAAATGAATCAACACACATGAATAAATGATAAACCACTTGGGGAGATCCAGGAAGGCTTCACAAAGGAGGGGACATTTGAGCTGAAATCTTCCTAATTTCACCCCACAGAATACATTCAGTGACTACTTTTCCCCATAGTTATGGGCAAGAGTTGACAATGAAGATAGATCAACGAATGTGTGTGAAACTATAAAGTTTCTCCCTCATTTTTGAGTGGCAATGTGGTCCTCTAGAGGGAGCCACATAATTGTGGGAGAGGAGCAAGTCACCCTCCTTGGTGTCTTTGGCTAACTCCTCATTCAGGAAACGTTTTAGTTTTAATGACAGTTGTTCCCAAATCCCAAATCATCATGTATGCATTGTCGATGATCCTATAAATCTGAATGTTTCTTTCTTTCTGAGTAACTTATTCATTTCCTTAATTGATGGAAATGAAACCAGAGATAGCTAATCATAATGGAGTGTTGGTAACAATTCCAGATCTTACCATGAAATTTGACATAAGGGCCCTTATGGGCAGGGTTCTTTCTTCATTTGAATGCTGACTCTCATACAGGCTTGGCCATATGTCTTCAGGTATTTTCTGAAGACAAAACAAGCTTTTTGATCCCTGCCTGTGAATTCTTGTTATATCAGAACACAGTTCTTTCTTTTCTGATTTTTTTTTAAAAAAGGAAAAATTTGTTCTTTAACAGCTTTGGAGACCAGATGTCTGAGATAAAGGTGTTGGCATTTGGTTCCTTCTGAGAGCTTCTTGTAATTTACTGACAATTTTTAGTGTACCTGATCCTTGCCTTCATCTTCACATGGTTTCTCCCTGTGTACCTGTCTGTCTCTAAATCTCCCTTGTTTGGAAGGACAACAGTCATATTGGATTAGAGCCCACCCAAACGACTACATTTTAACTTGATAACTTCTGTAAAGACCCTGTCTACAAATAAGGTCATATCCTGATGTATTGAACATTAAGACATCAACATATAAAATTGAGAGGGACAAAATTCAACCCATAACAATGCCCAAGTTAGATAGAAACTTTACTCTTAGCTGTAAGTGTTCCCTCACCCTCCCCAATCTTTAGCTACATTTCATTTTTTTACTCCATGTCCACCCCCTAGTCTGCACCTTCCTCTCCAGGTGACCTCTGCCATGACTCATTTCTTCTAGCCTGTCTTTCCTGCAAACACCTGTAGTCCTAATACTATATAGTCCTAGATTTGTTACATTGTTACAGTTGCTCAAGGTGAGAGTGACTCTCTAGTACTTCCAAAATCAAGTTAGAAAGTGTCTGCCTTGTTACAAAGCTCTCCATATCTCCCTGGTTATATACTCCTGTTTCCAAGCCTTCTTGCTATTTCCACTGCCTAGAATGCTAACTGCTCCAAACTTGTACATGCTGTAAAAGCCAGCATAAATTGTAGTTCTCCAGTGACACTTTCCCTGATCTTTCCCTTCTTGGAATTTTACTAGGGTTTACTACAATCAGTATCTTACAACTCTGTTTTGTTGTTGTTTGTTGTTGTTGTTGTTGTTGTTTTAACTATTTCATGTGTGTGTGACCCTCCAAGCAAACTGTGAGCTGCTTGAGGATAGGATCATGACTGGCATTTCCCTAAGGTTCTCCTCTCTGCCTAACACAGTGTCTGAGACATATAAGGACATCAGTAAATGTTGGTTGAATGAAGCAATACATGAGTTAATGATCTGGTGAATGAAAGAGTGACTGACCTAATGATTTAATGGATAAATGGTGATGCTAAGGGTAGGGTTCTGAACCTTCTGGAAACTCGACTAAATATTCACTTGTAATTATGAGGGGTGCCTCAGTGTAATAGAGGCTTCCTTTCTAAGGGGCATGCTGTACCTGACTTTGTCCTTATTTGGAGCACTGAGGTGACTACAGAAATGTTATCTATCTCATCAGGAAATGAAGAGTGGGCTGGAGGCCTCCCCATACCATCTCCCACTTTATGCCCTGCAGTTCAAAGTTCCTTTCAAAGAAGTATTATGTTTTAGACCTCCACAGACACAGAAAGAGCAATTTAGGTCTTCAGGGGGAGGCTAGGGTACAATCTTTGGAGGATCAGTGTAGGTTTATTCACTTGTGCCCCTGGCAACCATGGCCTATTATGAGGCAGGTAAGGGAATATCCTGATGTTTCTCAATGTGCTGACCAAAGGACAAGGATTTAACCCTGGCTATTGTTCAGGGTACTGTAAAAACATGGTTCAATAACACCTTAACAATGGACTTCCTGGTTATCTTTAGCAACAGAGAAATAATAAAAGTCATTAATCAAAGGGTAATCCCCAAGATCAGAGGTCATTATCTATTCACATACTCTCTACAGCAGCCCTCATCAGACTAGAGGCAGATAGTACCTCACATTGAAAATGCAAGCAAAACATACACAAGTATTTAAAAGTTCCCAGAAGAGAGAAGGGCCATTCTCAGTCATGATGGAAGGTCTAGATTCTGTGATGGGTGGAGAAGCCCTTGGGAGCCTACTGCTATTAGGGTCTGGGAAGAAAGAGAAGAATATAAAAGGGCTGGTTCTCTCTCTGAAGATTCTACTTTGGTTTGTGTTATAAGTAGAGTTGGAGAAGGTTCTAGTGTCTGGCCATAAGAATAGGTCACTAAAGGACCAGCATGGAAGAAGAACCAGTCACTTCTACTCTGAAGACAGGCCCAACAAGGACCAGCTACATAATGTGCAGGTGCAGTTCAAAATGAAAATGAGGGATTCCTTGTACAAAAATTATCAAACAATATTTTTCAAAAAATCTCAAGATGGTGACAACAAAGCACCAAATGTGGGGTTCTTTTGAGCACAAGACCTTGTATGACTGCTGAGGACTCATGCTTAAGAAGCCAACCCTATACCCAGTCCATGGAGAAGCACAATGTTCAGTCTAAACCACTCACTGTAGCCCAGTTATACCCAAGCTTTCCTGTGTCAGAGCCTGTGTACCTGCAGTCACTTTCCCCTGGAACACCTTGAACACCTTTCTTCCCTGCAGTATGCAGTTTTCCCCTTGGATGGTGGCTAAGATATTTGCTAATAATAATGCATTAAGGGCACATTTCTTATGTGTTTCTTATAATCACAAAAATGTTCTTTAAGCAAAACAAGAACTGTAACTTACTAGCTTGACTCTTGTTTGATAAAGTAAGTTGCAGTACAGCTCAGTGTGGGTCATGTTGAGGTAAGAAATGAGCACTTCTAGTATCATGATAGGGAGTGAGAAGTTTGCATCAGCCAGAATTAACAAGGAAAGCTTCTCAGTGATCCTGGGTCTGCAGCAGGGCCTCAAGGAAAGCAGAACTTAGAGAGGAGAGAGGAAGATTTTGGGGAGGAGGGCAAGATGGAGTCTGAAGACTCAAAATGGAAGACTCAAGTTTGTTTGTTCTGGTGGTGGCTACTAGAATGGGAGGTAACTGAGGAGCCAGTGGAGACAATGCTGATTGATCAAATTAATGTCAATTTTACCTGTATAACCAAGTAATGCTGTAATGTGCAATTTGTGTGTGTGCATGCATGCACACATGCACATGTGCACACATTTGCACAGAATATGATCATTTTATGATAGATAATGCCTGGAAACTAGGTGAGACAGTGGTGGTATTACATTACAGTTGTGTGCTCTGGTTTTAATTTTTTAAGTATTTATTTTGAGAGAGAGTGAGCAGGGAAGGGGCAGAGAGAGAGGGAGAGAGAGAATCCCAAGTAGGCTCCAGGTAGCATGGAGCCCAATGTGGGGCTCAGACTCACAAACCATGAGATCATAACCTGAGCTGGGATCAGGAATCAGGTGCTTAGCCAACTGAGCACCCAGGTGCTCTGTGTACTCTGGTTTTAGAGACTTCACTTCAAACTTCAGCACTGCCACTTTTTAACTGGGTGAACTTGGCAAGATTCTGGGCCTGTTTCTTCATCTATAAAATAATAATAATAATAATATCCACATTTTAGAGTTGTTTGTCTGAGGATTAAATAATTAATACATATACTGTGCTTTGGTTATCAGGATATGGTAAATACTCTACAAATATGACTATTATTTGAATTAAATCATAATTATAGCAGGACATGATTCCTAAGTGAAATTATTATCTGAGATCGCTCTAGGGGTGTGAGGATTACAAATTTTGTCTGTACTTTTTACCTAATGAATTTTTAAGAAGTGGAGCACCTTGGGGCATTCCCACTGACGAATGACTCCTACACACAGGCAGAGCACAATTTCCCTAGAACGTTGTGACTAGTCTTCCAGATCGGATGCCACTCAGAGGAACACCTTGCACGTTTCAAAAAAGTAACTTCCTTAATGCACATCTGCTTGGTTTTCCTTCCTCTCTCTCCTCTTTGTTTCCTTTTTATAATTCTACTTTAAACCTCTTGAGCATACTAACGAGATTGAGAAAATTTCCCCAGTCCCTTTTTTAACTGCAACATGATTCAGCTTATCTCTGATCATTCTTTTATTCTATTATTCTGGATACATGGGTTTTCTTTCATTCTGGATACATGGATTTTCTTGACCTTTTTAGGGACAGAGTTCTATGTGCTTGTCCTATGTTACTTACTGTGATACCAGAAATAGACTATGATGCCTATAGTATTGCCTTTTTTCCCCCTAAAGCCACACATTAAGGGCATTTTTTGTATACTTAATACCTTCGGTATAACTTCTTTTGGTTTATTAATCTCAAGCTTGGATTCAGAGGGAGAATAATTCTCATAAGAAGATTAGTTAGATGCTGAGAGAATATTTTCAAAACCACAAAGCAATTCAGAGGTAAAATTGGTATTTGATTTTTAAGATTTTAATGCATTGAATTTCATGTGAAAACAAAATATCAGCAAGTACAAGATAGCCTAGTCATTTTACGGTGAAATTAAAATTCATATGTTATCAGAAATTTCATTGTCCTTCTGCACTCTGTGACAGATATTAGCTGAGGTTTCTGTGATGCAGTTGCATGTGGTAAGAAGTAATAAGAAGAAATGTGATGCGTAATGGCAGATGACTTTGTTTTGTTGTATTCTCTTCTAGAAAGGTGGTAGAGATCTTAATGGGAGAGAGAAACAAAAAATATTTTATTTTAATTTTTCAATTTGAGTATAGTTGACACACAATGTTACATTAGTTTCAGGTGTACAACAGCAATTTGACTCTATATTATGCTATGCTCACTACAAGTGTAGCTATCATGTGTTGCCATACAATGGTATTACATCATCAACTATATACTCTATGCTGTGCCTTTTATTCCCATGACTTATTCATTCCATAACTACAAGGCTGTATTTCCCACACCACCTCACCCATTTTGCCCTTCCTTCCTCCCTCCTCCCCTCTGGTAACCATCAGGTCATTCTCAATATTTATAGGTCTGATTCTGCTTTTTGTTTTTTTAGTCACTTGTTTTGTTTTTTAGATTCTACAAATGAGTGAAATCATGTGATATTTGTCTTTCTCAGTTTGACTTATTTCACTCAGTATAATGTCCTCTAGGTCCATCCACGTTGTTGCAAATGGCAAGATCTCATCCTTTTTTATAGCTTTGTAATATTCTTCTCTGTGTGTGTATGTGTGTGTGTATTCACCACATCTTCCTCATCCATTTATTTATCAATGGACAATAAGGTTGCTTCCATATTTTTACTATTGTAAATAATGCTGCAATAAACAAAGAGGTTCATGTATCTTTTTGAATTAGTGTTTTCATTATCTTTGGGTAAATACCTAGTAGTGGAATTATTGGATCATATGGTATCTATATTTTTAATTTTTTGAGGAGCTTATAACCGAATCTTTATCAAAATACCAACACATTTTTCACAGAACTAGAACATATAATACTAAAATTTGTATAGAACTGCAGAAGACTCCAAACAGCCAAAGCAATATATTGAGAAAGAAGAAAAAGGTGGAGGTATTACAACTCAAGATTCCAAGGTATATGACAAAGCTGTTGTAATCAAAACACTATGGTACTGGCACAAAAACTAAACACACAAATCAATGGAATAGAATAGAGAGCTCAGAAATAAACTAATGTATATATGGTCAGTTAAGCTATGACAAAAAAGGCAAGAATACACAAAATACAGAAAATAAGTGTTAAAAAATAATTGTTTCTAGAAATATGAAAAGGTACCAAGAATTAGAGGATAATATGGAATTACTCTTAATGTTGTTAAGGATTATGGTGGCTTCTGATGTCATTGTGTAATGAAATAGAAGGAGGGCACCTGGGTGGCTCAGCAGGTTAAGCAGCCAATTTTGACTCACTGTTTGTGAGTTCGAGCCCCATACCAGGCTCAGTGCTGACAGCTCAGAGCCTGGAACCTGCTTTGAATTCTGTGTTTCCCTTTCTTCTGCCCCTTTCCTGCTCACACTGTCTCACTCTCTCTCTTAAAAATAAGTAAACATTAAAAACAACTTAAAAATGAAATAGGGGAAAAATGTCATGTCTAAATACCTAATACCAAAAATATTTTAGCAAAACTAAAATAAAGAGATAAGAACAAAGATGGACGACTCACACTATTTGATTTTAAGAATTACTATATCAATAGCTACACTCAAGAAAATAGTGTGGTATTGGCCTGAAGATAGACAAAAAGATCAATGAATTAGAATAGAGACTCCAGAAATAGACCTAACAAATATGGTCAATTGACTATTGACAAAGATACATAAACAGTTTGAGAAAGGAGAGTCTTTTCAACAAACAGTGTTGGGATAACTGTGCATCCATATGCCAAAAGATGAGCCTCAATGCACACCTCATACCTATACCAAAGATAACTCAAAATGGATCATAAACTTACAGGTAAAACATAAAGGATCCTTTAATACGTAGAATCAAAACTAATACAGCTGCCTCCCTCTCTAACTTTTTTTTCCTTCCCCTCCCCCATGGTCTTCTGTTAAGTTTCTCAGGATCCACATAAGAGTGAAAACATATGGTATCTGTCTTTCTCTGTATGACTTATTTCACTTAGCATCACACTCTCCAGTTCCATCCATGTTGCTACAAAAGGTCAGATTTCATTCTTTCTCATTGCCATGTAGTATTCCACTGTGTATATAAACCACAATTTCTTTATCCATTCATCAGTTGATGGACATTTAGTCTCTTTCCATAATTTGGCTATTGTTGAAAGTGCTGCTATAAACATTGGGGTAAAAGTGTCCCTATGCATCAACCATAAGAGACTCTTAAACACTGAGAATAAACTGAGGGTTTATGGGGGGTGGGAGGGATAGGAGGGTGGGTGACGGGCATTGAGGAGGACATCTGTTGGGATGAGCTCTGGGTGTTGTATGGGAACCAATTTGACAATAAATTTTGTATTAAAAAACAAAAACTTCTAGTTATCCCTGAGTTCATGGGCCAACCAAAAAAAAAAAAAAAAACAAACAAACAAACTAATACAGCTGAAAGTAGGTTGTGTTTTTTCAATTTATTTCACTGCTTAATTGCTTATTGGATAAAGAAGAGGAAGTATATTAATCAATAGCAAGGGAGGATGAAGTGGTATGTTTCAAAATGGTCCATTTAAGTTATCTAGATAGACCATCCTTTGCCAGTTCCTTTGTTGGAATCCTATCTGAGGTTACAATGGGTAGGAATTTTCATCAATGTGAGCCACCCTGATTATTCCTCAACATATCAAAACACAATAGAATAGTAGCAGGCTGCAATAAATAAACAAATCAATGAAAAATAGAATAAAATATAAGTGGTTAAAATTCTTAACATAAAAGTCTCCTAAAAGTCAATATAAAAAGCAAAAACAACTCAATTTCAACAAATGGATCCTCAGCAAAGGATATGAGTAAGCAATTCACAGAACTGAAAATGGCTAATATGCATTTTAAAAGGTTCTCAGTTTCCTGATGATCAGGTATATGTAACTCTAATTATAAGGTAGCATTTCCACTTACCAGATGAATGAAAATTAAAGATTGCTAGTATCCACTTTTCAAGCATGATCTGAAGACCTTTTGCGTCAGAATCATTTGGTGGGTTTATTTAAAAGGCAATCCCCAAAACTTGGAAACAACCTAGATGTCCTTTAATGGTTGAATGAACTATG
This sequence comes from Herpailurus yagouaroundi, assembly GCF_014898765.1. NCBI lineage: Eukaryota > Metazoa > Chordata > Mammalia > Carnivora > Felidae > Herpailurus > Herpailurus yagouaroundi. Next base: position 26,540,500 of record NW_024412467.1, on the reverse strand, counting down.
GCACACCTACACCATGGATTACTGCTTAGCAATGAAAAGGAGAAACTATTGATACAGGCAACTACTTGGATGAATTGCATGGGCATTATTCCAAGTGAAAGAAGCCAGTCTCAAAAGGTTACATACAAAATTAGTCTAGGCTTGAAAAGAAAAAATCAATTTTGAGAGAGAAAAGATTGGTGTTCACCAGGGATTTGAGATGGTGTTAGGGTGCAACTATAACTTGATAGCATGAGGAAATATGTTAGGGTAATGAGACTCTTTTGTATTCTGATTGTTACACCATCAGGTGGTTATGCAAATCTACTACCTGTGTTAAAAGTCACAGAACTGCATACTCCACATCCTCAAAAGTCACTTACTGTGTGAAAATTAAAACTAACAAACAAACAAACAAAACACATATATGGAGCCCACCTCAGACAACAATCAAAATCTCTGGGCAGGTGCAGTTCAGCCAGTGGCCACTCCTAACAAGCTCCCAGTGATTCTTCTGGATACTAGGTTTTAAGAAACACTGGCCTGTCATAATTTTTTATATGAGTTTAAATTTGTACAACATTCTGGAGGATCATTAGGAATATATAACAAAATATAGAAGGTGTATACACTTTTTCTCAGCAATCAACTTGTAGAAATATATCATAGGGATACACTCACAGAAGTTTGCAAAAACATGTACAAACATGAACACCAGCAGCAATGAAGCAGTGAAAATTAGGAACAACTTAGATTTCCATCAAGAGCAAACAATTAAATAAATTATGTTTTAGCTATATTGTATATTTGTAAGCACATAATGGAGGAGAATACACCTATAATTTTATGTACTTATTTACATTCTGATGTATCTGGAAGGGACCCTTCAGGCTGTTAGTGAACATGATACAGCTTTAGGTAGTGGCTTTACCCTCACCCATCCTGTCCTCTAAAAAAAGGAGAATGAGGGGCGACTGGGTGGCTCAGTCGGTTGAGCGTCCGACTTCAGCTCAGGTCACGATCTCGTGGTCCGTGAGTTCGAGCCCCGCATTGGGCTCTGGGCTGATGGCTCGGAGCCTGGAGCCTGCTTCTGATTCTGTGTCTCCCTCTCTCTCTGCCCCTCCCCCATTCATGCTCTGTCTCTCTCTCTGTCTCAAAAATAAACGTTAAAAAAAATTAAAAAAAAAGGGGGAATGAATTGCTTCCATTTAAACAAATAGGGATCTCTCTCATACAAATCTAGCTATGGCATTGGTGCTTCAGTGATAGAATTCTCACCTCCCAAATCCAGATATGCAGTTCCTCCGGAGGAATAAGGCCTGTCATCCACAGCCTGGCCAAGCAGCCAGTGTAGGCACATATACTCTGGGCTTTCTCTCTACCACACTGGAAATCTTAAAGTTTGACTTACATAATAAGCTTTGGGAAGAGGTAGAGAGTCCTTCAAATTCTGTGCTTTTTTAAATGTATGTGTACCTGTGTTAATTCTATGATATGAAAATTCTAATAGAGACATATAAATTAAATAAATTAAATTAAATTAAATTAAATTATGTTTTCATTATTGTTATTATTCTTGGGCATCTTCTCTATGCCTGGGGCTTTACACATATTGTGTCTAATTCTCACACTAGCCTTTATGGTGGATTTTATCAGCTCTCTATGTAGATGAAAAAACTACAGCACTGGGAGGTTAAGTTTCTTGCCCAAGTCTCCCTGCTCCCTCCTCACTCAGGAAAAGGCAAAGGCCCTTCTCTTTTGTCCCCTAGGCTCTGCTTGCCTTTCCAAGTAACACTGTTCTAAATTGGCAAGCCAAAAATTCACCCAATATATATTTCCATCTTTTCACATTAATTAAACACATTTTTATTGAATGTATATTCTGTAACAGAAAGCAATCTGTTCATATACTATTTAAATATTTGAAATGAACAGCATCCATTCAGTTTTCTGGACGTCCTTTGTGATGTCTCCTAGCTGGCGGCATGAGAATTCTGTTGCTTGTCTACAGGTCTCATCCTTCTGATTTGGTTATCTTGTCTACAGGTCTCATCTTTCTGATTGGGTTATCTCTATTCTGATGGGTCAGTTTCCTTGCTTATCAGTTGTTGAATATTTGAATATCACTCCTGGTTACATGACTTTTGCTTTATATCTATTCCATGATATTCATAACATCTTCCTCTCCTTTTATCATTATTGCTAAGCTGTTGTGCCTTCAAAGTGTGACTCTTGTTTCTTCTGTCTGAATTTGCCTTCTTTTCTACTCCTTTGACATACCTAATGACCGTTCAAGCTTCTGGGCTCAATTCAAGTCCCATCCTTCTGAAAGTCTTTCCTGCCCAACACAGTCCACTCCCTTCGGAGTCTTGTAGTTCCCTGTTCTCCCCTCTATCATGGGCTATCATGCGATTGCTGTGAGTTTCTTGTGTGTGTGTGTGTGTGTGTGTGTGTTCATATAATCATATCTTCCATACAGAGCAAAATTCCAGTCACACGCTATGTGCCTGATGCATGTTTCTTGACCCAGCTGGAGATATGCCAGATGAATGGCACTTACAACTGACTGAGCAGATGGGAACAACTCTGATTTAGTGGACATCAGAGCCTAGACTCCAAGACACCTTCTCTCACCAAGTATTTGGAGGAGTGGCCACACTTACACCAGAAGGAAATGAAGAATGGTCCTGGAAAGTCTCTCATAGTTTCACTACATTCTGGTGCCTCACTGGTCCCTGATTGTGGCATAATTTCAACCTTGCCTGTGAATTTGTTTCAGACAAATCAGGAGTCTAGCCTCCATCCCTATCTTAATGCTCTAACACCCCTTGCCCTCACTACTTCAGGTACTACTTAATATTCAACTACTTATTCAAATCTAGAATCAGAAATTTTGGCTATGTTGTGAGATTGTTATTTTTACCCCAAATACATTTCTGGGATCCACAAAAGCCCATTAAAAAGTAGCTAGAAAAACCATAGCCTTAGCAAGCTGGTTCCCCTAGTGCCCTTCATTATCATTTAAGGAAACAGACCTTTTTCCACTCTGCCTATCTCTTCTCCCATCCACTCCCTAACATCAGTTTTGCATTCCCAGTTTCCCTCAAGGAATTTTCTGAAATTAAATATTATCTCATTGTCTCCAACTCAATATGTCTTCCCTTTCAAAACACAACCCCTACTTACTGTATCCAGTCTCTTGTCTTCCTGGCTTGAACCTTTGGCATAATTTTTGACTCACCATCCCCCGAGTCTTCCTTCCTTCATATGTGATTAGTCATCAAGTCACAGTATTGATGAGAAGCTTCCTTCATGGCAACTCTTAGATCTGCTCTTTCCTTTCTCATTTCCTTGGCCACTGGCAATTGTAGGTTCCTCTTAACTCATGCATTTTCTAACTAGTCATGTCCACTGGCAAGACAGAGCTCAGATATCACCTTCAGAAATGTTGCATTATTTTATGATCCTCTGGATTCGCCTATGTATACTTCATTAAATATCTGCATGTATCCTTGCCTATGAACTCCTCAGGGCAGGGTCCTTTTTCAATTTCTCCTATGATCCCAGTACCTGGCACATGGTGGGTGGTCAGTGAATGCTTGTAGAATGGATGTGTACTTGTAGGAAGTGTGGGGGGGGGTTAGATGGAGGGAGGGATTATTCCATTAGGATACTCATTGATGTCCTTGTTTCATGTTTTGATTCCAGTTGAACCTAAGAGTTCCCAACTTTTGGGGGATCTGATATAATTTACAGAATCCCTCCTCAAAAGGATAAATAAATCCACAAAATAATGGCTATAATTTCAGGATCATAGACTTCCTGGGCCCTATCCATAATCTATAAGAAAGGAAGCCCTGGTCTATCCTTGCACCCAACTGGGAATATTACTGTCAAATTAATCTCTCTGAAATATGTTAAGAATATATATCAGAAATGTACTATTGAGTAGAGCAAGTCTAAATTTTTGGCTTGGAACTCATGGTTCTCTGCTAATTGACTACGTTTTGTGCATCCATATGTATTTCCTCCTATCCCCAATATTTAATCAGGCCATTGACACCAGAGAGAGGTGTGTCAAGCTCAGAAGTAACTGCTACTGTCACAAAACTTTTCTGAACAGAATGGCCACCAATGATTTCTTGATGTGTTGTCACACACTGTTTCCCAGGGCCCCAGTTGCCTATGGGCTGGCAAGAGACCTGTAGGGAGGCCTGCACAAGAACTTACCTTTGTCAATCAACTTTCTTTCTCCCTGAAACTCATATGCTGTTTCCTTTAATCACAATGTGGCTCTTAGCTGAGGCCAATTTTATTCCCAGGGGACATGTAACAATGTCTGAAGATATTTTTGGTTGTCACAACTGGGGAGTGGGTGCTACTGGCGTTTAGAGGGTAGAGACCAGGAATAATCCCTCACATTCTACAATGCACAGCACAGACCCCACAGCAAAGAACTTTCTAGCCCCTAATATTGATAAATCTGAGGTTGAGAAGCTCTGGTATGCAGGGATCTCTACATCAGTAGTCAGTCCTCAAATTCTTCTTCAAGTCCCACTCTCTCAGAAAAACTTTTCCAGGTCCCCTCTAGTCTGCCAGATCTGTCCTTTCTTTAAATTCTGTCATTCTTAGCATCTTTCCCCACCTCCAACATACAAATTAGGACTTGACACTTAAACAGATGTCACCAAATCTTGCATTTGTTTTATTCCATATTCTCAGTTAGGTTATAAGATCATTAAGGAAAGTGATATTTATTTTTCTATAGGCCTAAGCCCAAGGCAAATGTGTAATAAATACTTGTTGACTTAAGTTGTTCCCTTACTCATAGAATGAAATAAAAATGTGCTTAAATACTCCTCATAAGGATTTCAGGATAGGGAAGCAGAGGAATCTTGTTTAAATGTAAAAGGGAAGTTCTAGAATTTCCACAGAATTTAAACTCTTCTTATTCTGAGGAATATACCTGGAAGTGGAACTCAAGTATAAGCTAAAGTCACACTCTCCTCTGAAGTTTAAATAAAATATGGTTGAACCTCTCAGCAAGAACCAGAGACCTTTTGGTATCTTATGTGTTCAGAAGTCACATATGCCTCCACACATCTGCTCTACTAAGACCCCTCCTTGCCTTTCACCTCCCATGGCCAAATTCTCCTTCCTATCCTGGGCAGGCTCTGACTTGACAGTTCCTTTTGCCCAGTGTCCCCTAAAATCTCCTACATAAGGCATTTATATGTCTTTAAGTCTTTAGAGAGGGTTGGAAATACAGACCTAAAAATCAAATAGTAGGCAGCCCTATTTTTTGACAGCTCTATTTTTAAAAATCTTTCATCAACCCCAGTCTAAGAATTTCTCATAGACCTGCCTGCCTTTTGCTCCAGACCTCAATCTTCTGCTATGTAGCTCTGCACCTTCTCTGTCTTCCTTCTTTTTCCTCAACTCCTTCCTAGCCCCCACTCTTAAATTCCTATGAGCTACTTTTGCAGAGCAACCACAAATTACTGAAGCTTTACTTTCCCCATCCCAAGCAATCTAGGATGGTCTTACCCTAACAAAGATTGTCTTCTCCCTAAAACAAAACAAAACAAAACAAAACAAAACAAAACAAAACTCTCAGTGTCTTGTGTTCATTATACTCCACAAAGACAGAGCTCCGAGTTCTGGTGAAGAGAAATATCAGCCATGAAGGGAAATGCTTCAGGAGAGACAAGTAATAGAGCTCTGCAAAAGAAGAAAGTGTGGCACAGGTATGAATTAGACCTGAAGAGCGAGGAAAGTTCTGTTAAGGCTGTCATGGCTTAGTTATATGTCAGCCACCTGTTTTTATTTCAAACCAAATCTTGGAGGCCTGGGGACACTGTTAAACCACCTATGTGGCAGGGTCAGCCATCAAGCTGGTGTGAGTCCCTCTGAGGATGAGAATGAGGCCAGCACTACACAAAGCAGTATTCCATGGGGATGACAAAATGCCTTGTTTTGGCACGAAAGAAAAGCACAGACACATCATTTGGGTAGCACTCACTTTTGCTAATACATATACAGTACTATAAAGTTAACAAATCTTGTTTTGTAAGTGATATAAGCTCATTATAAAAAATATAGGTGATGAAACTCATTCTTATTTTCACCATGAGAAATAATTTCTGAATATTTTAGTGTATTTCCTGGTCTCGCTGTGATAAATAGTTTCTGAATATTTTAGTGTATTTACTGGTCTAATGGGGGTCTTAAGTAAATAAGGGATTTTCATCTCTAAGGAAATGCTTGGGTCAGTTTTACCACAGAAAAAAGACTCTTATTTTACAGGGCCAGAACTGGATATCAAAAATTTCATCTTGACCTACTCCTAGAAGTGTCATGATCCATTCTTTAAGTTAATGTGTGTATCCCCTAGGAAACTCAGAGGATTTCCTACTCACCTTTCCCCTTAAAGTTAATTTAGTTTTTCAATAAGTACTTACTGAATGTCCAGTGTCATTACCAGACACTGTTCTAGGCAGTGGGGATACATCACAGAACAAGACAGACATAAATCTCTTCTCATGGAGCTCTTCCTTGTGGGAGGAGAGAGCAAGGAGATGAGCAACGCTCTTCAATTCTCTAGGTTCCAATCTTCTCTCTGGTCAAATAAATTGAGGAGGTTGGACCAGAAATTAAACATCTTCAGACCATGGGAAAATCATTTGAAATGCCTGTCTTAAATGGGAACATTTTGTTAAGGTTCCTTTTTTAATCTTTTAAAATTCTAATGAGCTCTGTATTTTATTTCCTGATATGTCCAAGTGTTTTCAAATATAAAAACAATGTTTGAAGTGATTTATCATGGAGTAAAACTGATGCTCTGTGAAAATGTGCCTTGATTATGCAGTGACTACACACCTGCCCAGAAAGGCACTCCACCTTGAGAAGCAAGAATCTTCCCACTCTGATAGAACATGGCAATAATTTCTAATGATATTTTTCTTGACAGCCAGTGAAGTAGGCAATATATCCAGACACTTGGTGCCTGAACTGTGCAGAAGAAACCACTAAGTGGGAATAAATTTTCAGAAAAAGGAAGCTAAAGACAAACTTCCTAGTTGTACTTCAGATAGGCCCTGAGGTGAGCTCTGTTGCTTCAATCCTTGACACATTAAATTATTTAATGCGTGTTTTGCAGCTCAACTCTTTTCATGACCTAAGGTAATCCTCACAGTTAGTTTGAGATAGATAGCTTTGCTCCTGTTTTATAGATCTAAAAATACAATCAAAGAGGTAGGGTAACTTGCTCAAGGTCACACAAATAGAATATTCAAACAATGTCTCCTAATACCAAACTGTATGGTTCTTCCCTGTCTTATATATACTCTCTCTATGGAACCTAAAATTTCTTATTGCTTTTCTTATGAAGAGTACAGGCATACTAGAAGAGTACAGAGTGGCTTTGTGTTTTGTTCGTTATTAGGTAGCAATGAAATTAAGCAGGGTATCTAGTTGAAACCAAAAGGTCAACTGGGAACCAGCCCTCCACTGACCGCATCTTCCTTTGGGTAGTTTTATTGCCTTTGGATGAGCAGCAAGAGTCTACTGAGAGTTTCACAAAAATTTCTTGGTGTCTCCTGTGCAGTAGGTTCTGTGTTTCTGTGTCTCCTAGCCCCCCATATTCAGCCCCAGGCTGCCATCTGGCTAGTTTGAGTTGACCTGGCCCATACCCTGAGCCTTTTCAAATAGCCAGGATATGTAAATTCTTCTGGGAGTCCCCTGGGAAGAAGAAAAGTTTCTTCTTAGAAGAATTTCTTTAGAAGCTGAGTTCTAAAGAAATCAAAGTGCTCTTGATAAGGTGAGGGCTTTTCTCTGCTTCACCCCATAGCTGCTGGGGCAAGGTTGGGGACATGCCACAGTGTCTCCATCTGGGAGGTTTGGTAGGACACTTACAACATTCTCTTCCTTCTGCCTTCCCCCTCCTAGGCAGAAGCAGCTTCAGTTTCCTAATTTGTAAAGTGGGAATAATAATAAACCACATCAAAGTTGTTTTCATTTGAGTTTAGAGAATTCAGCCTCGATCATTATCTTTAGCTCTATTCTTTTCTACTCATGTGTCCTCATTTGAAATCTGAATCAGGAGGAGGGAAGATGGCGGTGTAGGAGGACGCTGGGCTCACCGCGCGTCCTGCTGATCACTTAGATTCCACCTACACCTGCCTAAATAACCCAGAAAACCACCAGAGGATTAGCAGAACTGAGTCGCCGGAGCCAAACGCAGACGACAGGCCCACGGAAGAGGGTAGGAAGGGTGGCAAGGCGGTGCACGCTCCACGGAGTGGCGGGAGGGAGCCGGGGCGGAGGGGCGGCTCGCCAGCCAAGCAGAGCCCCCGAGTCTGGCTTGCAAAAAGCAGAGGGGCCTGATGGACTGTGTTCCGACAGCAAGTGCGACTTAGCGGCTGGGAGGTCATAAGTTAACAGCTCTGCTCAGAAAGCGGGAAGGCTGGAGGACAAAGGGAAGGAGAGCTGCTGAGCCCCCCGACGACAGAGCTCAGTTTGGTGGGGAACAAAGGCACTCGCCAGCGCCATCTTCCCCACCCATCCCCCAGCCAAAATCCCAAAGAGAACCAGTTCATGCCAGGGAACTTGCTCGCTCCCCGCAAACACCCAACTCTGTGCTTCTGCGGAGCCAAACCTCCGGCAGCGGATCTGACTCCCTCCTGCTGCCACAGGGCCCCTCCTGAAGTGGATCACCTAAGGAGAAGCAAGCTAAGCCTGCCCCTCCTGCCCCTGTGCACCTTGCCTACCCACCCCAGCTAAGACGCCAGATCCCCAGCATCACAAACCTGGCAGTGTGCAAGTAGCCCAGACAGGCCACCCCACCCCACAGTGAATCCCGCCCCTAGGAGAGGGGAAGAGAAGGCAAGCACCAGTCTGACTGTGGCCCCAGCGGCGGGCTGGGGGCAGACATCAGGTCTGACTGCGGCTCCACCCACCAACTCCAGTTATACACCACAGCACAGGGGAAGTGCCCTGCAGGTCCTCACCACGCCAGGGACTATCCAAAATGACCAAGCGGAAGAATTCCCCTCAGAAGAATCTCCAGGAAATAACAACAGCTAATGAGCTGATCAAAAAGGATTTAAATAATATAACAGAAAGTGAATTTAGAATAATAGTCATAAAATTAATCGCTGGGCTTGAAAACAGTATAGCTGACAGCAGAGAATCTCTTGCTACAGAGATCAAGGGACTAAGGAACAGTCACGAGGAGCTGAAAAGCGCTTTAAACGAAATGCATAACAAAATGGAAACCACCACGGCTCGGATTGAAGAGGCAGAGGAGAGAATAGGTGAACTAGAAGATAAAGTTATGGAAAAAGAGGAAGCTGAGAAAAAGAGAGATAAAAAAATCCAGGAGTATGAGGGGAAAATTAGAGAACTAAGTGATACACTAAAAAGAAATAATCTACGCATAATTGGTATCCCAGAGGAGGAGGAGAGAGGGAAAGGTGCTGAAGGGGTACTGGAAGAAATAATAGCTGAGAACTTCCCTGAAGTGGGGAAGGAAAAAGGCATTGAAATCCAAGAGGCACAGAGAACTCCCTTCAGACGTAACTTGAATCGATCTTCGGCACGACATATCATAGTGAAACTGGCAAAATACAAGGATAAAGGGAAAATTCTGAAAGCAGCAAGGGGTAAACGTGCCCTCACATATAAAGGGAGACCTATAAGACTCGTGACTGATCTCTCTTTTGAAACTTGGCAGTCCAGAAAGAATTGGCACGAGATTTTCAGTGTGCTAGACAGAAAAAATATGCAGCCGAGAATCCTTTATCCAGCAAGTCTGTCATTTAGAATAGAAGGAGAGATAAAGGTCTTCCCAAACAAACAAAAACTGAAGGAATTTGTCACCACTAAACCAGCCCTCCAAGAGATCCTAAGGGGGACCCTGTGAGACAAAGTACCAGAGACATCACTACAAGCATAAAACAGACAGACATCACAATGACTCTAAACCCATATCTTTCTATAATAACACTGAATGTAAATGGATTAAATGCGCCAACCAAAAGACATAGGGTATCAGAATGGATAAAAAAACAAGACCCATCTATTTGCTGTCTACAAGAGACTCATTTTAGACCTGAGGACACCTTGAGATTGAGAGTGAGGGGATGGAGAACTATTTATCATGCTACTGGAAGCCAGAAGAAAGCTGGAGTAGCCATACTTATATCAGACAAACTAGACTTTAAATTAAAGGCTGTAACAAGAGATGAAGAAGGACATTATATAATAGTGACAGGGTCTATCCATCAGGAAGAGCTAACAATTATCAATGTCTATGCGCCGAATACTGGAGTGCCCAAATATATAAAACAATTACTCATAAACATAAGCAACCTTATTGATAAGAATGTGGTAATTGCAGGGGACTTTAACACCCCACTTACAGAAATGGATAGATCATCTAGACACACGGTCAATAAAGAAACAAGGGCCCTGAATGATACATTGGATCAGATGGACTTGACAGATATATTTAGAACTCTGCATCCCAAAGCAACAGAATAGACTTTCTTCTCGAGTGCACATGGAACATTCTCCAAGATAGATCATATACTGGGTCACAAAACAGCCCTTCATAAGTTTACAAGAATTGAAATCATACCATGCATACTTTCAGACCACAATGCTATGAAGCTTGAAATCAACCACAGAAAAAAGTCTGGAAAACCTCCAAAGAATGGAGGTTAAAGAACACCCTACTAACGAATGAGTGGGTCAACCAGGCAATTAGAGAAGAAATTAAAAAATATATGGAAACAAACGAAAATGAAAATACAACAATCCAAACGCTTTGGGACGCAGCGAAGGCAGTCCTGAGAGGAAAATACATTGCAATCCAGGCCTATCTCAAGAAACAAGAAAAATCCCAAATACAAAATCTAACAGCACACCTAAAGGAAATAGAAGCAGAACAGCAAAGGCAGCCTAAACCCAGCAGAAGAAGAGAAATAATAAAGATCAGAGCAGAAATAAACAATATAGAATCTAAAAAAACTGTAGAGCAGATCAACGAAACCAAGAGTTGGTTTTTTGAAAAAATAAACAAAATTGACAAACCTCTAGCCAGGCTTCTCAAAAAGAAAAGGGAGATGACCCAAATAGATAAAATCATGAATGAAAATGGAATGATTACAACCAATCCCTCAGAGATACAAACAATTATCAGGGAATACTATGAAAAATTATATGCCAACAAATTGGACAACCTGGAAGAAATGGACAAATTCCTGAACACCCACACTCTTCCAAAACTCAATCAGGAGGAAATAGAAAGCTTGAACAGACCCATCACCAGCAAAGAAATTGAATCGGTTATCAAAAATCTCCCAACAAATAAGAGTCCAGGACCAGATGGCTTCCCAGGGGAGTTCTACCAGACGTTTAAAGCAGAGATAATACCTATCCTTCTCAAGCTATTCCAAGAAATAGAAAGGGAAGGAAAACCTACAGACTCATTCTATGAAGCCAGTATTACTTTGATTCTTAAACCAGACAGAGACCCAGTACAAAAAGAGAACTATACGCCAATATCCCTGATGAATATGGATGCAAAAATTCTCAATAAGATACTAGCAAATCGAATTCAACAGCATATAAAAAGAATTATTCACCATGATCAAGTGGGATTCATTCCTGGGATGCAGGGCTGGTTCAACATTTGCAAATCAATCAACGTGATACATCACATTAATAAAAGAAAAGATAAGAACCATATGATCCTGTCAATCGATGCAGAAAAGGCCTTTGACAAAATCCAGCACCCTTTCTTAATAAAAACCTTGAGAAAGTCGGGATAGAAGGAACATACTTAAACATCATAAAAGCCATTTATGAAAAGCCCACAGCTAACATCATCCTCAACGGGGAAAAACTGAGAGCTTTTTCCCTGAGATCAGGAACACGACAGGGATGCCCACTCTCACCGCTGTTGTTTAACATAGTGCTGGAAGTTCTAGCATCAGCAATCAGACAACAAAAGGAAATCAAAGGCATCAAGATTGGCAAAGATGAAGTCAAGCTTTCGCTTTTTGCAGATGACATGATATTATACATGGAAAATCCGATAGACTCCACCAAAAGTCTGCTAGAACTGATCCATGAATTCAGCAAAGTTGCAGGATACAAAATCAATGTACAGAAATCAGTTGCATTCTTATACACTAACAATGAAGCAACAGAAAGACAAAGAAAGAAACTGATCCCATTCACAATTGCACCAAGAAGCATAAAATACTTAGGAATAAATCTCACCAAAGATGTAAAGGATCTGTATGCTGAAAACTATAGAAAGCTTATGAAGGTAATTGAAGAAGATTTAAAGAAATGGAAAGACATTCCCTGCTCATGGATTGGAAGAATAAATATTGTCAAAATGTCAATACTACCCAAAGCTATCTACACATTCAATGCAATCCCAATCAAAATGGCACCAGCATTCTTCTCGAAACTAGAACAAGCAATCCTAAAATTCATATGGAACCACAAAAGGCCCCGAATAGCCAAAGGAATTTTGAATAAGAAGACCCAAGCAGGAGGCATCACAATCCCAGATTTAGCCTCTACTACAAAGCTGTCATCATCAAGACAGCATGGTATTGGCACAAAAACAGACACATAGACCAATGGAATAGAATAGAAACCCCAGAACTAGACCCACAAACGTATGGCCAACTCATCTTTGACAAAGCAGGAAAGAACATCCAATGGAAAAAGGACAGTCTCTTTAACAAATGGTGCTGGGAGAACTGGACAGCAACATGCAGAAGGTTGAAACTAGACCACTTTCTCACACCAGTCACAAAAATAAACTCAAAATGGATAAAGGACCTGAATGTGAGACAGGAAACCATCAAAACCCTAGAGGAGAAAGCAGGAAAAGACCTCTCTGACCTCAGCCGTAGCAATCTCTTACTCGACACATCCCCAAAGGCAAGGGAATTAAAAGCAAAAGTGAATTACTGGGACCTTATGAAGATAAAAAGCTTCTGCACAGCAAAGGAAACAACCAACAAAACTAAAAGGCAACCAACGGAATGGGAAAAGATATTTGCAAATGACATATCGGACAAAGGGCTAGTATCCAAAATCTATAAAGAGCTCACCAAACTCCACACCCGAAAAGCAAATAACCCAGTGAAGAAATGGGCAGAAAACATGAATAGACACTTCTCTAACGAAGACATCCAGATGGCCAACAGGCACATGAAAAGATGTTCAACGTCGCTCCTTATCAGGGAAATACAAATCAAAACCACACTCAGATATCACCTCATGCCAGTCAGAGTGGCCAAAATGAACAAATCAGGAGACTATAGATGCTGGAGAGGATGTGGAGAAACGGGAACCCTCTTGCACTGTTGGTGGGAATGCAAATTGGTGCAGCCACTCTGGAAAGCAGTGTGGAGGTTCCTCAGAAAATTAAAAATAGACCTACCCTATGACCCAGCAATAGCACTGCTAGGAATTTATCCAAGGGACACAGGAGTACTGATGCATAGGGGCACTTGTACCCCAATGTTCATAGCAGCGCTCTCAACAATAGCCAAATTATGGAAAGAGCCTAAATGTCCATCAACTGATGAATGGATAAAGAAATTGTGGCTTATATACACAATGGAATAGTACGTGGCAATGAGAAAAAATGAAATGTGGCCTTTTGTAGCAACGTGGATGGAACTGGAGAGTGTGATGCTAAGTGAAATAAGCCATCCAGAGAAAGACAGATACCATATGGTTTCACTCTTATGTGGATCCTGAGAAACTTAACAGGAACCCATGGGGGAGGGGAAGGAAAAAAAAAAGAGGTTAGAGTGGGAGAGAGCCAAAGCATAAGAGACTGTTGAGAACTGAGAGCAAACTGAGGGTTGATGGGGGGTGGGAGGGAGGAGAGGGTGGGTTATGGGTATTGAGGAGGGCACCTTTTGGGATGAGCACTGGGTGTTGTATGGAAACCAATTTGACAATAAATTTCATATATAAAAAAAAAAGAAATGTGAATCAACAGTTTTCAGAATAATTCAGGTTTGGGTGTGTGTGGTAGGGAACGGGTTTGGGGAGCTGGTCAATGGTTTAGAATTTTGCAAAAGGTTGGAGCTGTCACATCGATTGTCAATAGAGGTGTGTGAGAAGCTCAACCACAGAACTCTCCTGGGAGGGCAGGGGTGGGTGAGGTTATGCCCATGACTCTGTTTACCAGAGAGGTGAGAACAAGATGTACAGGGACCATGGACTTGGGAACACAGGAAAAGAAGAAGAGAGGGTAGGAATTTTTCTTTGGCTCATAAAGGAGCCTGTCTATGTGAAAGGGGAAATTACAAAGTTGACCACTGTGTAAATAGCTACATTGCATACCAATTTTCAAATACTGTTGAGATCAGTAAAAAGAGAAAGGGAAGAAGACCATATATGTCATGAAACCAAGCCATAAATAATGAAAGTACCAGTTACTCCCTAGTCAGTTTCTAACTGACTTTTTATTAGAGAAAGCAGGTATAAGCGAAAATAGCAAAACCAAAACAGCAGTTATTTTGTGTGAATAATAATCTAACATTATAGGATATTTCTACATTGATATCTATGAAGGGCCAAGTGTCAGCTGAGGTCTCCCTATCTTTGAAATTGAAATTTGTTTAATAGCTTTGTCTCTTTACATTTTGTGGGAAGTCCAGTAGCCCCTCAAATGCCTTTGTCTCTCAGGATGCAGGGACTGTCCTGGCCACTGCTGGCTCCAACACCAGTACTTTCTGAGCTCACACTCTCCCTTGGGTCTCAGTTCTCACACTGTTTTCATTACTCTCCATTACACAGATCTGAATGTGGAACTGATCCCTTTTGTGTGGATCCCATACTCCAACACCATTGCCCAAGATATTAGGTGTGTGGCAAAATATTGCAGGTTCAGTGTAAGAGGGAGTAGCAGTAGATATGTTCACACACCAAAATACATGCTTTCTCTACCCTTCCCACCAGCCTATTTCACTATCAGGCTATCATCTTTTGCAGAGTTCCTCTCCCCCACCTCTCCACTCTGTGTCCCATGGACTCACCTGCCCCCCAATTTCCTCCCCATTAGCCCCTTCCTCAGTCTCCCACTCCCTACTCAACTCAGACCTTCCCTTTGTTCATCAAAAACTCAAAAATGTCCCTGATGAAATTAATGTTTTTGTCCTTTAGCAACATTGAAAGATTTACAGATCCTTTGAAAACTTAGTCTTTTCCTTTTCTCTCTCCTTCATCTTTGTGAGAGAAGGCTCTCTCACAAACACAATGTATAGAAATTTTCTCATTGATATGAATTGTGTGTCCTCTACCTAGAATGCAGAACATGGAAAACAATGGTTTTGAGTAACCAATTTTTTTGCTTCTTCAGTAAGCAAAAATGAATACAACTTAATAATGCAGGAACATATCATTTGTTCCTGAAGCAACACTTGTATGCCTTCTTCATGTTAATACAATGTGAAGGCCTTTGTTCATTCTGTCTTCTCAACCCCAGCCCTTTCCTTCCTACAGCTGCCTTTTCCCTCCCATCCTATCACAGTTATCATCCTCCTACTCCTTCTTCTTCCATCCATTGGAATCCCATTCTGCCAACTCCCAGGTTACCTGGCCTCCTGTGCTGGTCCTGTTTATTTTCTTTATACTCTATTTAACTATTTCATACATCTTTGTCTTCTCTTTTTGATTTTGGATGAATGGATGTCTTAAGCCTTCAGGAATTTTAAATCTGAATTAAATTAAATTAATTAAATTAATTAAATTAATTAATTAAAACCTGCGGTCACCTACAAATATATACACCAGCAGTGATGTCCTCTTGGGTAAATGACCCAAATAGTTCCAGTGTCAAGTTCCCCACCTGAAAAATGGAAATGAAAATAATAGTTTTCTCATAAGTGATGCTATAGGGATTGAGATTATGTTTCAAAGAGTTAAGCATAGTGTTGATACACGGAAAGTTCTCACTAAATGTTAGCTTTTATTATGCTGTGCTGATGATCAAGATGGAAGTCATGGGCTGGGCCAAGAGGATGAAGAAAAATTGACTGAATCAGTAAAATAACTGATGGGTCAAGTAAGGAGAAACACATCAGGTCAGGCAGTTATCTGAATTGTAGATCAGAAAGAAGCCTGGTTGTTAGCTTGAATTTTCAGCTTTTCAGCCTGTGATGGCATGTTTTACAGACCATATGGTTTCTTGGAAGGTTTATAGCCACCAGGAGGAGCACAGTGCATCTCCCCCCCCCCCCCACCACCACCACCCCCTACAAAGACCAGTCTTGGACAACAGTTAGAATAGAAAGTGCTGACAATGCTCATTTCTCTGGCCAACTGGAATGGAAGGGGAATTCTCCCATGGATTATTGTAATTTCCCAAATTAGAAACTTGACCAAGTAGCCAGAAGGTTTGAAAGGAACCTCTGATTGTCAACCCATGGCAACGTGGTTGGGTTTCAGACAGAGTATCATTATGAGCTTCTGCTGTAGCACAGGCTGGCATGTAGCTCCTGTCCTGACTCAAGGAACCACTCAGAAACTTCTGACTCACAAGGACCTCTTCCTGCAGCTTCTCTGTAGAGTTCCCCTCCCCCCAAGGGCTAACCAATGATAAAACTCATAACCAACATTTTCTAAAATGTCCTTGTACATGTAGGTGGTAATTGCCATACTATTATGTCATCACATCAGCCCTATGAGGTGCATACATCTGTTATCCCCTTTTTACAGAGGAAGAGACCAGGCTGCAATCTGTAACTTGCCCAAGATCATATTTTGCAGGTAGCAAAGTGCGAACCCAATCTTCACAGCTCCAAAGTCCACATCCTTAACACTTGGATAATGAAGAATGAGTAGATCTCAGCCCACATAACTTAGGGTTAGGATAAGTATTATAGTAAACAGATTAATGCCTATCTGGTATGATTGGAAAGGTAGAAAATAGCTGTGTATTTAAAATAATCAAGCAATAGACATCATACATATTTCCTAAAATTCCTATATTGCTCATTTCTTTTTCTTAGTATTTATTTATTTTTGGGAGGGAGAGACAGAGTGTGAGTGGGGGAGGGGCAGAGAGAGAGGGAGACACAGAATCCAAAGCAGGCTCCAGGTTCTGAGCTGTCAGTGCAGAGCCCGATGTGGAGCTCCAACCCACGAGCCATATCATTACCTGAGCTGAAGTTGGAGGCTTAATCGACTGAGCCACCTAGGCACCCCTTTTTTTAGTTAAAAAAAACCTTGATGTTCATTTCTTTAGATCAACACCTTAAGACTATGCAAGCATTATCTGCTAGGGAAGGAAATCTATTAAATATGTACCATGTATTAGGTAACTGTGCCACGACTCCTAGGTGATTCTTGAGCACATTAAAGTTTGAGAATCTCTGCCCTAGGGGATGTGTTTATTCTTCCTGTTTCAATAATCACTCCTTGTAAATGACCCAAAACTCTCTCTGTTCTCATTCCTGAGCTCAACACTCACTCTTCCTCTGGTACTCAACAGCCTCAAAAGTAAACATTTTTAAATCCAGACCACATCCTCTCTGACTTATCCATTCACCATGGATGGTGCACTATCTCTGCATCACCTAGGCCAGAAAACTCAGTTACCTCGGATTTTCCCTTCAATTTGAGATAACCATTTAAGTCCTATATATTCTGTCTTTGGAATGCTTATTGAAACAGCCTTCTTGTGCTCCAATCCTGTGGTTGTATCCTTATTCCAACACCTTTGTTCTTCACCATGCCCATGACCAGGGCCCAGCTAAGGGCCTGGACTGATAGGCTCCTCTCTGGCCCCCAGTCTCTTCCCAAAGCCACCCCTCTCTACACCACTGCAGCTCTCATCACTTCATTGCTATGAATGTACAAAGACTTTCCACACTCTCTATTAAAAAATTCCCTATCACTGAAAGCCATTTACAGTTTGGCTCTAGCCTATACCTCATACCATCTTCTCTCTACCCCCAGAGAAGTCCTGACTCTTCCTGCCCCTACCACAGCTCATGCAGTTCTCTCCTTTGGAATATTCTTTTCCTTTTTTCCATATAAATACTCTTTAATTTTATTAAAACCCTCTCAAAGGCACACTTTCACCAGGGCCTTTGCAGGCCATTCTCAAGCAGCTCTGTTCTAGGAAAGAACAGCAGACTTAGGGACAGGACATCTGAGCCTGAACCCAAACCTTCCACTTAGTAGCTGAGTGGTCACCAAGAAGCCAACACTACAAAATGGGATTCAAATGGAATGGTAGATACTGATATGAAATCATGGGAATCAAGAAGACTTGGGGTCCAGATAGACATGTGTTTGAATTTCACCTCTGCCCATTGATAACTACATGGCCACCATTAGATTCTCTAGACTATAATTTGATTTTCTCATCTGCAAAAATGGGAACAGTAGTATCTTTTTGGAGGACTTTTGTGAGGATTAGAGTTAACAAATATAACTCTTTACAAATATATATAACAAATATAACAAATGTGCTTTGTACATGACTCTCAATGATGGTATTTATCATTGTGTGTGTATTTAATAGTGCTTCTCATCCTACAAAGCATCATACACATTTACTATGATTATCTCCATCAGCCCTTTGCACCTCCCTAAATGTTTTTATCATTATTTTCTATGTTTTCTACTTATTCTAAGGTCGTCCTTTCTCTTGACTAAACTTTGAGTTTCCTGGCCCAGGGATTGTTACACAGAAACATATCAGGAAATGTGGATATAGTTAAGTTCAAGGAGGAAGAAAGAGCCCCTAGGCAGTGTGGAGAGTGGGAGGATGTGTTTTTTAAGGCACTACAACAAGGACCTGTAGGACAGCTGGAGGACAGTCTGAGAACTGCCGACACCTGAGGGGACAGAGTAGGTGAAGATCAAGTGTTTTGAGGATTTGCCAGTTTCACAATTTGTCTGGCTGGAGATGATAAGGGGCTGTGAACTGCCGTGCAGTGCAATGTGCATAATGGAAAAAGAACCTGCAGTCACCCAGGTGTAAGTTAAAATTTGGGTTCTGCTTTTAACTTCCTTTAGCTTCCTGAGCTTCAGTTCACCCATCCATAAGTCCAAATGAGAATAATATTACTTACTCCAGAGGATTTTAGAGAAGATAAATTCTATGTGAAGTGCTTGGCATATAGTTGAGTGTGATAACTGAGAGATTTGAAGGAACATCGCCAAAGGGCAGGACTAGTCTAATTTTTAATCCCAAAGAAACTCCACCACATTACACCATATTTTTGGTTATAGGAAATCCCCCTCATGGTCCCTGCCCTCCCATGGGTTATTAACACAGATGCCAACTACTGGAAGTTATGTTCTAAATCATGTGTCATAGACACCTGCATTCAGGTCCCCACAAGATAGAGGGGTATTGGTGGGGAGGGAAGAAGGAATGCAGGGGACTCTGGCTGCCATCCATTCTTGTTAGAGCCCAAAGTGAACTGAGAAGTCCAACAGTGGTCAAATTATTCCTGAGTTAATGGTGAAGGAAGCCTCAAATTCATGCTTGTCTGACTTTAAAACCCAGGCTTTCCTTAAGGTCACATTTTCTCAAGGATGAAGAAGCCATAGGGCCAGTACTTGATAAGCTTGCAGTCTATCACAGCTTTCAGAGAAGAAAGAAGCTAATTGATTGATATGATCAGAAGGAACACCATGTGCCCTTAGTGACCAACAATTAAAACCAAAAAAAGCACCTAAATTCTTTTTTAAAATTTTTAATGTTTACTTATTTTTGAGAGAGAGAGAGAGAGAGAGAGAGAGAGAGCGAGCATGAGCAGGGGACGGATGGCAGGAAGAAAGGGAGACACAGAATCCGAAACAAGCTTCAGGGTCTAAGCTGTCAGCGAGCACGACACAGGGCTCGAAGTCATGAACTATGAAATCATGACCTGAACCAAAGTCAGAGGCTTAAATGACTGAGCCACCCAGGTGCCCCAAAACACATCTAAATTCTTATTGATCCACCCCCTCTTGCCAAATCTTGTTAGCTGAAGAGACCTCCTACCCTTTTATTCTCCCATCTAAGAAGAAGAACAGAACAAAGATCTGACAAAAATCTCTTCCTGTGTCAGTTTTTGGGCATGGGGAGAATGAAATGAGTAGGAGAGGATACAGTTCTCTGGATGTCTGAGTTATTTACAGAAAGCAGAGCAACTGGAGTCAAGGAGTTGCCATGAAATTTTTAAATCCCATCATACAAAGTAAGTGTGATGATGCTCTATGGTGTGGGAATCTGATATTATTAAAGGGAAATGCTCTTTTTTAGCCTCAGCAGGTATACTCAAGGGGTATTTCAACACCTTACTACTCTGAAGGGCTGGAAAGCAACCAGGAGAAACATCATGGATTCCCCTGGGGGGAGGTCCAGTGGAGGCTCACAATTTGATACTGATCTGTTGACATGAAATCAGATCTGCTGATTAGACACTGGCTTTCACCACTTAACATGTTTAATATCCTCATGGTGGCACCCAGTTACTTTATGACAGATTTAACCCGACAGAAAATACCAGGTTCCAAGAAGGGACCTTTTGCTTTTAAATGGGCAGCATATAGAGTATTAGAACTGGAAGCAATCTTGAAGATTTAGTTATTCCAACCCTCCCCCTCATTTCAAACCTACAAAATAGATAAAAGGAACACCTAATATCCCCTTCATCCTAGATTGATTGATTATTAACATTTTACCATATTTTTACTCTTTCTCTCTCACAAACCAGTTGTAACTTGAACAATCTTATCATGTCACCCCTAAAAGTTCTGCACATACTGCCTAAGAACCAGCACATTCTCTCACATAAACCACAATACTACCATCACACCCACAAAATTTAACATATAAATTGTTAAATGTATTTTAATTCAGAGAAGAATATGTTGAGAGAAAACTAAATTCATAGCTTAATTCCAGTTACTGAGAAATTTAACCTCATGTTTCTTCAGCCTGGTCGACTTGAATCAGAAAAGTTTTGATTTTGTGTTAATGAAAGTCTGTAGTTCTGCCTTGGCCTCCATCAATTCACCTCACCACCCTGCAGATGTTGAATTTTTCATATTGTAGGCACAGGGACTCTAAGACACAGACTCAGGCAAGGATGAATCCTTTCTCATTTAGAGGCTAGTTTCTAGGTTCCTCGGGTAAAGTCATGAAATATTAACATTAGACTAGCTTTGGAGAGGTCTGGAAACTGGAGGGAAGCAAGACAATTCTTGTTGATTTAAAAATATATATAAGTTATTTCCATTTTGTAGAAGTTTCTTGT
Organism: Herpailurus yagouaroundi; assembly: GCF_014898765.1. Classification (NCBI taxonomy): domain Eukaryota; kingdom Metazoa; phylum Chordata; class Mammalia; order Carnivora; family Felidae; genus Herpailurus; species Herpailurus yagouaroundi. The sequence goes on along the minus strand of NW_024412467.1, from coordinate 26,519,213 downwards.
TTTTTTTAAACCAAACACAGAGCAGAACATCATGCAGACATATTTTCCACATTAATGTTGAGCACTTATCTGCTTTGTTTTCTGAGGTGACATTTCTAATTGAGGGTGCTAGTAATGCTTCTTCCAGTTTCCTGTAAATGCCACTGTGGGTTCCACTTAGCTGGTTGTGTGAAACTACAACTGAGTGGTAAGGAGAGGCACAGTGATACCAAAGAGAGAGAGAGAGAGAGAGAGAGAGAGAGCAAGTAAATGAAAAGCACATCCAAATAGCTAAATTTGAAAAGGCCACAAAATGAAACAAGGGTTGGTCATTCAGTAAGAGAGAGAGACTAGCAACTTTAAAAAAAAATAACAAGTTGCCAAAGACACAAGGAAGTAATTTGCAACCTTTAGCAAGCATCCTTAGATGAAGACTTAGAACACTCCTAAGAGTTTCCTAAAAAATATAGTGAATTTAGAATAATATCTTGCCTTTAAGGAGTGAGATGCTCAATCAAAGGATTGAGGAACATTTGAGAGTGGATGGCACGGTCAGCAGACAGTTTTGCCACTTGCTGCATCAAAGTCCTTAATTTCAGTTATTTAAATGCATCTATGGGGAGAATACACTTTCTGATAAGAAAGGAAACTCACTTTTTTCAAAACTCATAAAAATTGTCAAGAATTTGTAATTGCCAGAGCTGAAAGAGCTGTATTACCAAAGGAAGTGAAGTCTCTGTGGTTCTACGTATGTAAGATGACTAACAATAATAAGAGAAAAATGAATGAACTTTGCATACACATTGACAAATATGAAACTTCTACTTTGGTTCCTTTCCTAATAATTGTTTTTATTTGTCCCAATATTTTCCTCAAAAGAAAATAAATGCAAGTGGGTTGTAAAAATAGATAGGTGGTTCTGTTAAGGTAGAAACTATCGTAAGGAGTATTTTGTAATGGCCAGAATGAAAACATTAAAGAATGTATGTGAGCTAAAAACTTTGCATCAATACTCATACTGTAGATTCACTTTTTAAGTAGATAAGCAAAGTTTTAAGAACTTTTAAACATAGTGAATCTGTACATCTGGAAATACAGATAGTTCTATCTATTTCAGTAATAAAATGGGCATTAACTATAGGAGATGAGTATGTGTTTCTGAGATTTTCTTTGTGTATGTGAAGGGTCAATATTCTTTTCCTTTCATATGACAGTGGAAAATGACATAATACATCCAACTATATAATTTGCTGCCATTTTTTCTTTTTTATATTTGTCTGACATCACACATTTGACTTTCCATGTTCCCATGTGGTCAAGGGAGCAGAAATTCTGATAAGTCCTTACATGAGGAATCCCCTTCCCTCTGCCCCCTCATACCTAAAGGCAAAGCAATCAGATGCCTGTAGCTTGACAAAATTGGCTCTAAAAAGAAGCACTTTTTATCCTGTGAATTTTCTTATAAATGTGGAAGTACAATTTCTTTTTGGTGAAAGATTGCACAAAAGTGGCTGAGCAAGAAGCACATTAAAATTACACTGCTTATACTATTCATGCTTATAGCTTATGCTGTTCATTCATAGCTGTCAGAATTGAGGCAATTGTGTTTTGCAACAGTGACAGTAAACAAATCCTTCCTCACTTTCTGTCAATTTTCCAACAAGTTCTGGGAAGAAGGACTTGGCTTTGACCAGTCCAACATTCAGTCCTGTTTTTTGTGGTCTCTCCATAGCCAGGACACAACATTCAGTTATCAAAACAAACTTTTTTTTTTTTTAATTTTTTTTCAACGTTTATTTATTTTTGGGACAGAGAGAGACAGAGCATGAACAGGGGAGGGGCAGAGAGAGAGAGGGAGACACAGAATCGGAAACAGGCTCCAGGCTCTGAGCCATCAGCCCAGAGCCCGATGCGGGGCTCGAACTCACGAACCGCGAGATCGTGACCTGGCTGAAGTCGGACGCTTAACCAACTGCTCCACCCAGGCGCCCCAAAACAAACTTATACGCCCACTTCAAATATAGACTTTTTGTTATGTTCATTTTGGTAGATGATGATTCTCTTGAAAGTATTTTGAGGAAAATATTCTAACCCATGTGGCCTTTATTAGGCTTACTTGGTACTTAACTCATGGAATTTTACATTGTTTTGTTGTTATGTCCTGCCCCCACAACGAACGTTTAAAGTCTTCCAGAGAGAGGGGACCAAAGTTTCATCAGCACCCAGCATGGCCACCTGCGTGTAGTGGCCATATATTCCATACCCCTATGTTGGTGGTAATCATGGCGACTCTCTGCCACATCACTCCATCACATCTAAATATTACTTAGAATATTTTGACATGCAAAACCGGAAATCACTCATTAGAAAAAAAAAACAATAAAAAAACTTCCAGTCACTTTAAAGCTCCTCCTTCTTTTTCAAAATTCTCTGAACCAGTTGAAAATGAGCACATTTTCTGAGGAACACAAGCACTCCATTTCACTCTTTTAAATTATCAAAGAACATAGAAGAACTTTTGGAGCTGCAGCTAAAGCAACTATGAATATAGAACTGCTGAGACTGCTCCAGATCAAGCAGATATCCCTGTATCAACCCAGATCCAGAGCCTGACTGATCTTGCCCTAGCCAACCTGAAAGCCAGTGGGTCTGGTCAGCTGGACACAGGGTACATGAAGCAAATGTCATTCTTTATTGGCCAGTGGTGCCCACACATCATCTTGGAATGCCTAGAAGTGGTTTTTCTCTGAATGTTTGCACTGGAATAAAAAAGAGATAAGGAAAGGCTTATTATAGAAAGGGTGGGAGGAAGCTGGCCCCAGGGAAGCAAGTGGTTGGTTGTGGAGTTCACAGTGTTTTTGTCGTGGAATCCACTTATCTCCTATGGGCTGAGGAAAAAGCTAACATTTTATAAAATATTTCAGCAAGGCACCCTGCCTAATAAAGATGTGAGCTGTCTTCTCCCCTGGCATATGTCCTAGTCATAGCTGTGTCTCACCAACCCATGTTCCACCATTAATTGTTTTCCCATAATTGGCTGTATCCACGGGGGTTTATAATGTTATGATGTTTAGGTTCTATTGCAGACAAATTGAATCTGAATCTTTGGAGATGGAACCCAGGCTTCTATTTTTAAATTTTTGATGTGTAATTCTAATGCACAGCCTACGGTAAGAACAACTGGGCTAAAACGGCTGATGTTATCCCAACACTCTTTCTAATTACTGGTTTTGGAACATACACGTGACTTTGTTCTAGCCACTGAGACATGAGGAGAGGTCCACTAGAAGGTTCTAGAAAAGGATCTATCACTCCTAAAGAGGAAATGGCAGTTCCTCTGATTTCCCTGGATGTGACGCCTGGCAGAGCAGCTACATTAGAAGACACTAGAGTCTCAAGAATCACAGCGTGTGCAATCAGAACTTGATGCACAGTGTCTGGAGTTTGCTTAACTCTGAGCTTCTTATGGCAAGTAATAACACATTGCCTTATTATTTAAGCTTGTTTGAGCCATGGCTGGGGCTATTTTGAGAGAAAAACATTATAACCAATTTGAGTATGTTTACTCTGGCCCTAGAGGAAAAGCCTGGGAACTAGGTACCCACTCCCAGCACCCACGTCTTATATGACTTCCTGCCAAACATTTTATTTCATTCTATGTGTCCTCCATCTACAATGATGGTAGAATAAGAGCAACCACAATCCATATTCTAAAAGGTTTGTGAAGGCTTCCTGAGGCAGTCTAGATGGGAAGGGGATGAGGGGCATAGGATAGGGTCTAGGAGTCAGACTCCAAAGGCTACAACTCTTTGGAAAACGAAGATGCTTTCTTCTGTATGCAACCAGTCAATCAATCACCTAGGGTAGGGAGCCAACCATGTATCAGGCCCCACATTAGGTATTGTAAGTACATCTGCTCACTAAACCTTTACAACAATGCTATAAGGTAGATAAAATTACCATCCCATTTTTAGAGGAGGAAGGTAAGGCCCAGAGAGGGGACACAGTGGTAAAGCAGAGTTGTAACACCTTATTTATTTATTTATTTATTTATTTATATTTTTGAGAGAGGGAGAGAGACAGTGCATGTGCATGAGTGGGGGAGGGGCAGAGGGAGAGAGAGAATCCCAAATAGGCTCTGGGTTGTCAGCGCTAAGCCCAAGGCATGACTCGATCCCATGAACAATCAGATCATGACCTAAGCTGAAATCAAGAGCAAGATGTTCAACTGCTCAAATGACTGAGCCACCCAGGTGCATCATTAACACCCTTTTTAGTTCAACATGGTGGTTTGGTATATACTGGGTGCCCTCAGAATGCCCTGCCAGTATGGTGGATGAAAAGACACTGCCTGCTCTGGGCATTAGGCAAACAAAAGATCTCAACCTTGCTTTACAAGTTTCTATCTGAATGACCTTGGCAAAATTACCTAATCCTTGAGCCTAGCCTCTCTCATATGCAAAATGGGGATGAGAAAACCTATCCCATATTCACCATACAAAAGTAATTAATTGAGGGCCCAGCCTGCCATCAGTACTTAGCAAATGTTAGTTGTGTTCTAATCACACTCCCACACTAAGTGCCCAAGCTATTTACCCACCACCTATGGGAAGTTGTGATAGTTACTGAAATATCAAAGTGCCCACATGACAGGCACAAATGAGGAAAGAGACATGAGTCCTACACAATGTTGTAGTGGAGAGAAAGGATGGAGCCAACTGGAAACAGTGTCTTGGAACAGAAAAATCTGGATCTGAGCAGATAAAATCCATTGACAGATCCTTACTTGGATGTACTGCTAAGGAAGAGGGGTCTAAGACATCATGGTCTATATCGAAGGGAAAACAACTCCTGTCGTGCTATAGTTCATTAGGGCCAGACATGAGGCAAGACTGGTTGATCACTTTAATATCTGTGATTAAGGCTTCTTTAAAATTGTTAGGTCTGTGGGGGGACAGCAGTACAAAATAGATCTATATCCAGAAATCACTCATACCCTTCATCTTGAATTTGAACATTATGACAGGGTCTTTCACAAAACTAGGGTTGGAGAGAAAGGTTTGACTCAAGTCTCTAGCCTGGTTCTAGTCTACTGCCTGCCTCACATCCCCAGGAGGTGGCGGAGTGACCTCTGCTAGATGCGGCTGCTACTATCTACCTTCCTCTTGAGAAGTAGTGTCAGAGAATGAAAAAGAGCTTGTTCTCTAAGGGATTAAGGTGGAAATTTCCCAGTTTCTGATTTCTGTCTCTTAGGTGAAATTTACAACAGGTGAAATTCAGTAGGATTACTGAATGGTGCTTACTTCCAGAGACTGGGTGATAGGGAAGCATGGTGTCCTAAATCAGAACTGCAGGAGGCCTGGATAGGAAAACATGTTGTTCTGAAGCCTCCAGCTGAGATACTTTTTGGAAATATTCAAAGGACTTGAGAGTGTGGCTTACAAGCCATTACTCTAAGAACTACTTGCACACATTTTTTCCAACTGTACATACTGGGCAGTATTAAAAATTAAAAAATGAGTATTACTTTATGAATGCCTATTTTTGTACCAGGCATTGTAAGCGGTTCTTACCCTATCTTATTGCTAATTTTCACACCAACTTTATGAAGTAGGTATTACTATGTCCATTTTAGAGAATAAGAATAGTAAAAACAGTAAAATAGAGAAAGTAGCAAAAGCAAGCTTCAAATCTGGCACTATTTGACACGTATATACCTTATACTGCCCATTTAATCTTTGTCTTCTCACCTCCATCTGCTACATCCCTGCTTTAACTTTCTGCCTTGAGCAGAAAATAAATTCCCCTATCCCAACTTTGTGTTTTCACCACAATTATCAGAGTATGTATGCCTCACTACCAGAGACCACTCTTGCCTCTCTTGAAAGAGTAAACACATTCTGGTCAAGCTAGAGTGACCACCACTCCACCCCCACCCTCCTGAGTTACAAATCACCCTGCAAATTAAAAGGATTCTTTCCTTATCTGCTTCCCATCCTTCCATTCGGCCTCCAGCCTTGAGTCCCATGATTCTACCAGCACACTGACCCATTCACCCACCTGCCCCAGAAGATGCACGATGAGAGAGAGGTAGGCGGTAGAGAGCATGGAACCTCTTCTACGCTCATCTTGCAATGCTGCATAAATGGGGCATAAACTGATTTGTGAGGCATTAATTCTCACCCTGCATCTCTGTTGCTTTGGGTGAGAGGCAGTGTGTCATGGTGCTTAGAGTACCTCTGCTGCTGTAGCTGAGCTTTATGTGTGCTACAAGGCTTAGGCCATTTATCCAAATGCTACATCACTTGTGAAATTGGAATTATATCTTCCAGCGGGGTCATCATGAGGAACAGATAAAAAAATAAAAACTTATTTGGCATCTCTCCCATTATTGAAGTTCAATAGATGGTAGTTATTATTATGTTTGCCTTTGTTATTATTTTCTCTGAAAAATGGGATTTGAGCAGCAGCAGAACATTTACATGCTGGTCACAATACTATTGTTACAGTGATAACAATGAGCTGCCTCAGAGGCCAATAGAGCTGACTTGGGTTCTCCCGATATTTCTCAGATCTCTTCACTCCCCCAGTCCTTTCTAACCAGAGATAAGCATTTCTCAGAAACAGCAGTCGGTTTGTGTGCTTAAGGTGAAGAGAAGCCCTTTCCATAACTTGGATTAAAGACTACAGCACCCAGGTCTCTGCAGGATGGGCCTGAACTACACTGCACCTTCCATACAATGCCCTCTTCCAAATTTGAGTCACCTTTAACATGTGACAGTGAAGTGACTCCTGACACCAATTACCTTAGCTTAGCCAAACTTCACAACTCCCAAGTCTTCCCTCAATTCTGCTCCAGGTTCCCCAGGCCGTCTGCACGTCTGACCAACTGGCTACAAATTCAGAGGTGTCCATAATCCCTCAGGTTTTATAATTCATTAGAATGACTCACAGAACTCAGGAAAACACTGTACATAAGATTACAGTTTTATCATAAAGGATATAAATTAGGACTAGACAAATAGCTTCTGTGTCCTCTCCCCATGTCTTCAAGATGTTTCACCCTCCTGGCACATTGATGTGTTTACCAAGCAGGAAGCTCCACCGAGCCCTGGGGTCCAGAGTTTTTATTGGAGATTTATTCCATAAGCATGCTTGGTTGAATCATTGGCCATGAATTTACTCAATCTCTAGTCACCTACCTCTCCCCAGAGGTTAGGATGACTTCAGATGACTCAACACCCCCATCTTCTAATGACATTGTTGATCTTTCTGGGATGGCCACCCACATCCTATTGTATTTAGGGAAAACCAGGAGTCACTTCATCAGCATAAACTATTTCTAATAACAAAATACTCGAATAACTGGGGAAGTTCCCTCCCAGGAACTTGGAAAAGGCTAAGCAGATTATTATTATTATTTTTTTAATATATGTACTTTATTGTCAAATTTGTTTCCATACAACACCCAGTGCTCATCCCAAAAGGTGCCCTCCTCAATAGCCATCAACCACCCTCCCCGTCCTCCCACCCCCCATCAACCCTCAGTTTGTTCTCAGTTTTTAACAGTCTCTTATGCTTTGGCTCTCTCCCACTCTAACCTCTTTTTTTTCCTTCCCCTCCCCCATGGGTTTCTGTTAAGTTTCTCAGGATCCACATAAGAGTGAAAACATAGGGTATCTGTCTTTCTCTGTATGGCTTATTTCACTTAGCATCACACTCTCCAGTTCCATCCACGTTGCTACAAAAGGCCATATTTCATTTTTTCTCATTGCCACGTAGTATTCCATAGTGTATATAAACCACAATTTCTTTATCCATTCATCAGTTGATGGACATTTAGGCTCTTTCCATAATTTGGCTATTGTTGAGAGTGCTGCTATGAACATTGAGGTACAAGTGCCCCTATGCATCAGTACTCCTGTGTCCCTTGGATAAATTCCTAGCAGTGCTATGTCTGGGTAATAGGGTAGGTCTATTTTTAATTTACTGAGGAACCTCCACACTGTTTTCCAGAGTGGCTGCACCAATTTGCATTCCCACCAACAGTGCAAGAGGGT
>NW_024412467.1:26510110-26511074 GCF_014898765.1 Herpailurus yagouaroundi | reverse complement strand
ATGTCATTTGCAAATATCTTTTCCCATTCCGTTGGTTGCCTTTTAGTTTTGTTGGTTGTTTCCTTTGCTGTGCAGAAGCTTTTTATCTTCATAAGGTCCCAGTAATTCACTTTTGCTTTTAGTTCCCTTGCCTTTGGGGACGTGTCGAGTAAGAGATTGCTATGGCTGAGGTCAGAGAGGTCTTTTCCTGCTTTCTCCTCTAGGGTTTTGATGGTTTCCTGTCTCACATTCAGGTCCTTTATCCATTTTGAGTTTATTTTTGTGAATGGTGTGAGAAAGTGGTCTAGTTTCAACCTTCTGCATGTTGCTGTCCAGTTCTCCCAGCACCATTTGTTAAAGAGACTGTCTTTTTTCCATTGGATGTTCTTTCCTGCTTTGTCAAAGATGAGTTGGCCATACGTTTGTGGGTCTAGTTCTGGGGTTTCTATTCTATTCCATTGGTCTATGTGTCTGTTTTTGTGCCAATACCATGCTGTCTTGATGATGACAGCTTTTTAGTAGAGGCTAAAGTCTGGGATTGTGATGCCTCCTGCTTTGGTCTTCTTCTTCAAAATCACTTTGGCTATTCGTGGCCTTTTGTAGTTCCATATGAATTTTAGGATTGCTTGTTCTAGTTTCAAGAAGAATGCTGGTGCAATTTTGATTGGGATTGCATTTAATGTGTAGATAGCTTTGGGTAGTATTGACATTTTGACAATATTTATTCTTCCAATCCATGAGCAGGGAATGTCTTTCCATTTCTTAAATCTTCTTCAATTACCTTCATAAGCTTTCTATAGTTTTCAGCATAGAGATCTGTTACATCTTCGGTTAGGTTTATTCCTAGGTATTTTATGCTTCTTGGTGCAATTGTGAATGGGATCAGTTTCTTTCTTTGTCTTTCTGTTGCTTCATTGTTAGTGTATAAGAATGCAACTGATTTCTGTACATTGATTTTGTATCCTGCAACTTTGCTGAATTCATG